>NW_027361684.1:32680000-32937500 GCF_039654945.1 Dendrobates tinctorius | reverse complement strand
GTTTCCCAAGCCATATTCATCATGAACCAGAGCCTGGCGGCACGGCTGAAACCAGGTGTGCTTTACTCGGAAATACTCCAATGTTTCACAGAAAACAGTTTGCAGAGCTGGTCGGGAACCAAAGGGAGAGACTAGACTTGTCGAGTAAAGTTCGGCCTGCTTCTCCCTGCTCTGATCCAGTTGATTAAAGGTCTCTCCCTATGTACACACAATTGAGAGATCTGTCAATTCCCTGGAGTGGTGCGGCGAGAAGACAGTCAAGGGCGGCTTTTCAAATTATGATTACTTTGAAATACCAGAGCGTTTTAGACTAAAATGGACCTGGCTGCAAAATCATTCAGCCAAGCCTTAATTCATGCTGCCCGTGGTTTGGCCAACACTGAGTGACAGGTTCCCTATAATGACCCTGGCTAGAATTGTTTCTTTTTTTTTTTTTTTTTTTTTTTGCTTATTCTCGATTCTAAAGCCATATTTTCATTTTTCCATAAATTTAGCTTTTTTTCAGGATGAGCTGTATTTTTTAATGGAACCTTTTTGGAATACATATAACTTATATACTTTCATTAACGCTTTCTGTTGGGGAAAAGGCAAAAAAAAAAAAAAATAGCAATTCTGGCATTATATATTGCATTATAAATTTTGTGGCGCTACCAGTGTAGCATACATAACATTTTGTATTTATTCTACAAGTCGTTACAATAACGGCTATATCAAACATATACTTTGTGTTTCATTACTTTTTAAAAATAAAATGATTTTTGTAATAGAAACCTTTAGTTTTTATGTTGCTATTTTCTGACAGCTATAACTTTCTTTATTTGAAGGGGGAGTGAACAAAAATCAGAAATTCTCAAACAGTTTTTTGTGGGACAGGAGTAATCAGTAACAGTGTAGTATAAATGACGTGTTAAAAGGAACTTCTCCCCTCTAGAAACGCCATTTACCTGCACATATAGTGGCAATCAGTATTCAAATTGTGTGTAAATCCTATGGAGCAGACTTAAAGGAGCAGCAGCTACAGAGAGAAGATAAAGTTTTAGTCCCCATGCAGCCGCTCACTTCCAGCCTTTGTGGCACTGCAGAGAGGGGTCATAGTCACTACTATACAGTGCGGCTGTAATCGTTACTTGGTACTTTGACAGTTTTGATCTGCAGCGAATGTGTGCAGAGCAGGCTTTCAAAGTGCAGAGGTGTAATTAACGCGGCCCTCACAGTGTACTAAGCTACAGTGGGTACAGAAAGTATTCAAACCCCTTTAAATTTTTCACTCTTTGTTTCATTGCAACCATTTAGTAAATTCAAAAAAGTTTTTTTTTTTTTCTCATTACTGTACACTCTGCACCCCATCTTGACTGAAAAAAACAGAAATGTAGCAATTTTTGCTAATTTATTAAAAAAGAAAACTGAAATATCACATAGTCATAAGTATTCAGACCCTTTGCTCAGTATTGAGAAGCACCCTTTAGAGCTAGTACAGCCATGAGTCTTCTTGGGAATGATGCAACAAGTTTTTCACACCTGGATTTGGGGTTCCTCTGCCATTCTTACTTCCAGATCCTCTCCAGGTCCGTCAGGTTGGATGGTGGGTGTTGGTGGACAGCCATTTTCAGGTCTCTCCAGAGATGCTCAATTGGGTTTAGGTCAGGGCTCTGGCTGGGACAGTCAAGAATGGTCACAGAGTTGTTCTGAAGCCACTCCTTTGTTATTTTAGCTGTGGGCTTAGGGTAATTGTCTTGTTGGAAGGTGAACCTTTGACAAAGTCTGAGGTCCAGAGCACTCTGGAAGAGGTTTTCATCCAGGATATCTCTGTACTTGGCCGCATTCATGTTTCCTTCAATTGCAACCAGTCGTCCTGACCCTGCAGCTGAAAAACACCCCCATAGCATAATGCTGCTACCACCATGTTTCACTGTTGGGATTGTATTGGGCAGGTGATGAGCAGTGCCTGGTTTTCTGCACACATACCGCTTAGAATTATCACCAAGAAGTTCTATCTTCGTCTCATCAAACCAGAGAATCTTATTTCTCATAGTCTGGGAGTCCTTCATGTGTTTTTTTTTAGCAAACTCTATGCAGGCTTTCATATGTATTGCACTGAGGAGAGGCTTCCGTCGGGCCACTCTGCCATAAAGGCCCGACTGGAGGAGGGCTGCAGTGATAGCTGACTTTGTGGAACTTTCTCCCATCTCCCTACTGCATCTGTGGAGCTCAGCCACAGTGATCTTGGGGTCCTTCTTTACCTCTCTCATCAAGGCTCTTCTCCCACAATTGCTCAGTTTGGCTGGACAGCCATGTCTAGGAAGACTTCTGGTGGTCCTAAACTTTTTCTATTTAAGGATTATGGAGGCCACTGTGCTCGAACCTTGAGTACTGCATAAATTATTTTATAACCTTGGCCAGATCTGTGCCTTGCCACAATTCTGTCTCTGAGCTCCTTGACCAGTTACTTTGACCTCATGATTCTCATTTGGTCTGACATGCACTGTGAGCTGTGAGGTCTTATATAGACAGGTGTGTGCCTTTACAAATCAAGTCCTATTAGTTTAATTAAACACAGCTGGACTCCAATGAAGGAGTAGAACCATCTCAAGGAGGATCACAAGGAAATGGACAGCATGTGACTTAAATATGAGTGTCTGAGCAAAGGGTCTGAATACTTATGACCATGTGATATTTAAGTTTTTCTTTAATAAATTTCTACATTTGTTTTTTTTACAGTCAAAATGGGGTGCAGAGTGTACATTAATGAGAAAAAAAAATGAACTTTTTTGAATTCACCAAATGGCTGCAATGAAACAAAGAGTGAAAAATTTAAAGGGGTCTGAATACTTTCCGTACCCACTGTATAACGGCTCCCTGCACCGTTCTGATGATTGGTAGTGAGCAGCTGCAGGAAGAATACAATTTCATTTTCTTCCTTTAGCTGCGCTTCAAGTAAGTCGGCTTCACATGATTTAAATGCTTTTTGCCTGCAGATTATCAACATATCTAAATAGTGTTTCTGGAAATAGGAAACCTTTAACTTTATTCTGTGGGTCAGTAGGATTTATTTCATACTACTTTTGCCAATGGAAATTTTTTGTAACCACTACATTGACAATTTTCCCCTTTCCTGAATAGGCACAATTTTGGGTTGTATTGCACACGCGCGGTTAATGGCTCTATAAAAACTTTTTGTTCGGATATTCATTTTTATATTCTTTTATTTCTGATGTTGAGGGAAAATATAAAGAAAAATATTAAATATGTGTATTTTTTTGTTTTGTGACCACAAAAAAATTCTTTTAGAAACTATTTTTATATCTTGGTCATTTTTTTGCCAGATAGGTGCTTGAAACAGCGAATAAGTCTTTTTTTGTTTAGTTTTCTTATACTTTTTTATTAATCTTTTCAACTTTACTTATTTTTTTTTCATTTCTTGTATACACTGTGCTTTCCATAAGGTCTTACAAGACCTTTGGAGGTATTTTAACATATTAATACAATCTTTTTATTAATGATTTTCCCTGTACCTGGGACTGGTATATTAGCCCCAGTTACAGGGGAATTTCTCCTAAGACCAAGAAGTTCGTGCTCTCTTTTTACACCCAGTGATAACATGACCAATGAGTCTGAAGGAGGAAGCACAGTAATCTCTTCCTAATCTATATTAATAAGCACTGGCTCAGCTTTTGTGTACAGTGATGGAGAAGATAAACACCATAATAATCCATGCTTATCTTCCCTTTGGGAAGTCTGGCTGTGTCTGACAGCCGGCTAACCACCCCCACAGCCGCACGATCTTGATAGCAGCTTACACTACAATGACATTTTAGAACGACAGTGCACAGTAAAGTGGGTACTGTCCAGATGTTTACAGTCTATGTTAGGTCCAGAAGTTATTAAAAAAGTGTATATACCATATTTACGTTGCTACATTAAAAGATTTTTATTTTTCTGTCTAGGGAGCTGGGAGAGGGCTTTTTTCTTGCGAAATGAGCTGTAGTTTGTGTGTGCCATTTGGAGGTAGACTGAATTATTTAATTGATGTCTTCATATTTAATTATTTTTACAACATTTAACGTGGATTTGATAGAGTTGTTGCAGATGCAGAAATTTCAATGATATTTATAAACATTTTGTTAATGTTACTTTTTAAAATTTTACGTTAAAGAAGCATTTTTAACCTCTTCACGCTCCATGATGGATATATATTACATAGCCGGCATCTGATCCTAAGGCCGGAATCACACTACAGCGAGATACGGCCGAGTCTCGCAGGTTAAAACCAAGCTCTGGCACCGGCACTCCGGAGCGGAGCGTGCAGCTCCATGTATTGCTGTGAGGCTGCACGCTCCGCTCCGGAGTGCTGGCGCCAGAGCTTGGTTTTAACCTGCGAGACTCGGCCGTACCTCGCTGTGTGTGATCCCGGCCTAACAGCAGTGACGGGTATGTCTGCCGATAGCTGTTAACCTTTTAAATGTCGTGGTGAATCAATGATAGCGGCATTTAAGCGCCACCATCTTGATGTTAGATCAGGCGCTCTAAGGGTATGTGCACACAATGCGGATTCTGCTGCGGACATGTCATTCTTTTCTGCGGATTCCGCTGCAGTTTACAATCTCCTCCATTGTGGAGATGATAAACCACAGGGCAAAACTACAGGCTAATCCGCAGATAAACCTGCGGATTTTGCAAAATCCGAGTGGAAAAATCCGCAGACCAATCCGCAGTGTGTGCACATAGCCTAATGCGGGGTGCTATGACAGCTGGAGGGGACCCCAGTTCCTTCCATGTGATCTCTCCTGTGACATCCAGATTGTAGGTGGATGTCAAATGGGACTGCAATTTTTATCATAAACAGCAATACTACCACATCTCAGGTTCAATATTGTATAAATATAATCATCAGCTTTCCACACAAAAAACAAGCACCCACACCTCCATTGATGGGTATATAAAAATGTTACAGGTCTTGGAAATTGACAATGCCAACTTTATTTTTTAACCATAACATATCAGATAGCACTTGTCTGATGTATACGCTCGTGTGAGAGAGCCCTGATGAAAATTTACATAGCAGAGTGGGAAGTGGCCCCCGGCTGTGATGAATACTATCCCTGCTGTGCCCACCTGCTTAGATGGAACTACGCTTCATCAGATATCATGTACTGTAAAAGGCCCAAATGTCCCTGTACAATCCTATCCAGTAGCCCACTACTAATACACCATCCACTTCTAATTATCCCTCTCATTTAGCTCTTGCGCTGCTGACGCGCGGTATTGCTTCAAATACACAACACGTTCTGCTGACGCGCACCTGCTGGGATGATTTTCTCGTTAATTTACTTGGGCTTCTCATATTTCTCTCTTGGAGGTCACCAAGAATGATGAGTATCCAAACACATAGGGCCACATTCATCAAAGCCTATAAGCCAGCATTCTGGAGTAAAAAGCTATGAAAAGTCGAATAATTTTGGAGCAACACAAGGCTGTGCTAAAATTTTGCCACTTTAGGTGTTTTCATTTTTGCTCAGTTCTGCAATATGGGCAGAGCTGGAACTAAAGCAGGAAGGGGGCCAGGCAAATTCATGACAAGCGGCAGCATTCACTAAACCACAAATCTTACTCCAGCAAGGACTGGAATAGGATTTGTGGAGAGGTGTACACAGTTGGCCATGCCTATGATTCCTGAAGAGGTGAATGCCTCTTCATGAACCAGGGCTTTGAGCAGGGGGTTTGACCAGATGACCCAGGAGGTCCCTTCTAACTCTACCATTCTATGACTCCTGCACATCTCATCAAGACAGACGTTGTTCATTCCGGTCTTGATGAGATGTGCTGGAGTCATACGCTCCTGATTCGTGAAGAGGGAAAACACCTCTTCAGGAGGAATTGGGCCTATAGTTTGTTTTTGTTTTTTTTTTAACCAAATCCTGTGTTATAGCACTCATCATCCATTTATACTGCAGGAACAGAAAGGTCCAGAATTTGACCGGCAGAACAGTCGTGTGTTTCTGTGAAGGAGCCTTTGTGTACATAGCTGAACACACTCACAACATTATTGCCCTCTGCGAAGAGCACCATTCGTCTGACAGGGAAGGATATGATGGACCTCATTCATCTGATAAAATGAAGCTGAGCTCTGATCATTTTGTTCTTGTGCATTGGGATGAATAGCGGAAGACATTAGGCCAAATAAGGGACTATCCATATATATATGTGCAGGGTAGCTAGTACTTTTCTTACCAGTAAAAAATGCTTTCAAGAATCAGAGATGACAGCACTGAACAGGAAACATGAAACGTAGTTACTACAAATATAGCAACATAATTTCATCACAAACAGGAACAATAAATACATCACACAACTACCTATCTAATGGCGCTGGGAGATGTTCATTAGTAATCACAGCGATAATTCAGCTAGTAATTGAATGTGATCAGTGGCTCGTGTGATGCACACGATCAGAGCTGATGGCTCGTAAGATATTGTGCTAAACTGGAAATACAGCAGTAGATCTGCCTGGGCTACCGGCCTCATGTCGTCACCTTCCAGAACAATTTCTTACTTTAAACAATTCTTTGCTGAAATCTCCAAAATAGTAAAGCAACACTGGGCAAATGTGCATTACTGCTCAACCTGTAGTTTTTAAAGGGAACCTGACGTCATCTGATTCCAAACCACGGGTGGCATCAATCAGATCTTTACTGCATGATTGTCGCCAGCTTACACTTTAACGGGGTATTTCCATCTCTAAGATCCTATTTCAATATATAGTAAGTGTAATAATTATAGAAAATAATTACAAATGTAGCGTTCTTCTGATTTGCTATGTTGCTTACCCTATGTGCAGGGCATTGCAGTAGCTTAGGTATCTATGGCTATGGTTAGGTTCAATTGTGTTTCTGGGGAGACAGACTTCCTTTAATGTATTTATAAATGTATCTTATTTATACAATTGTAGAAGTACCATAGGAAACAGAATCAAATGCATATATGGGTTAGCCCGGACCTTCTCCATAAACTTACTGAATACTGTCACAAACTGATGACTACAGACAGCTGGTGGCTTAAGTGCACCTACATTTTCCTAGAGCTTTACATAAATCAATAAAGGTCCCAAAAATCAATTTGCTTTTATTCCCCATTCCATATAACTTCCCTGCTGTGTGTCCAGCAACGGATGATGATAACTGCACCAAACCTTGGTTTCAAGTCTCAAACAGCAACAGAATCGCCTGAAATCTGTGTTATTTCTTCCTCCTTGTTTTGAATTAAAGTACATGTAATTCATCAAGACTGACATTATTATAGTGCCATTTATTCCATGGCGCTTTACATATGAGGAGGGGTATACATCATAAAAACGAGCACAGTAATAAACAATACAAGTCAGAACTTCTGTAGTCTTGATCCAGGGTCTGCTGGATTAAGCTTTGGCATATTTATTAAGCAATGCACGCCTGTTAATGACATTTTTCTGGCCACAAAAACAGTAAAGAAGATTTTTCAGTTAAAAAAAAAGCGCAGGCTCTTTCCTGCGACGTCCTCTGCTTGAAAAATTTGGTGGGTATGCCAGAATCTAAAAGACGTCGGGCACATTTACCCTCAGTGTTTGTTATTGTTAAGTATAGTGGGGCAGTTACTTTTTCATATGACTGTTTTGGGTGTGGCAAATGATAATTGTAAGCATAAAGAGAAAATTGGAAGTATTACCTGCCTTGAGTGATACTTAACTTTTGCCTATATCTCAGACATCAAGGGGACAATGGATTGGGCAGAGGACAGTTCTCCTTCACCTTTAAAACACACATGCATATTTGGCCAAGAGTGACTTTGCCATTCGAGGAAGATCAGAGGCGTAATTTAAAGCTCCTAGTACCCCATGTTATTTTACATGTCCTAGTACTATTTATTTGCTTACTACAGGGTATTTGCTCATTTTGTTTTTATCTTAGGTTCAGTTTGTTGATGGCCACAGTGTGAATGCACACCTATGCATTGCACTTATACCAACATATGCTCTGGCTCAATTTTTGGGTTTTAACAATGGATCAGTAAAAAAACAGATGGAACATGTATGACAGCACTTTGGATCAGGAGGTTGTATGTTCTCCTCATGTTCCTCTAGGTCCTCCAGCTTCGTCCCACACTCAACAGACATACTGATGGGGAATCTTTATTGTGTTCCCCAATGGGGAAAGTGATGATAATGTCTATATTGCCAATGATAACAGTCCTACTGCAATATTTAGGAGATTCTAAAATTCAAAGTGAAAAGAGAAAGTGATCTAGCACTCTAAGGGTGCCGTTACACTAAACGACGCACCAGCGATCCCGACCACGATACCACCTGGTCAGGATCGCTGGTGTGTCGCTACTTGATGGCTGGTGAGTTGTCAAACAGGAAGACTCACCAGCGATCAGGACCAGCGAGGAAGCTGGTATCCAGGGTAAATAGCGGGTAACTAAGCGCGCTAAAAGAAACTGAAAGTTTCTCCACCCTCACCATTCTGATATGCTGTGAAAATCAGACTACACTCAGATGTCATCTAGGTGCAGTCTGGTGTATTTCACTGACCCATAGACTTGCATATATATATTTATTATAATCCCGACTTAGCATTGCAGTCTACTGTAAAAATAACGATCTCCTTTGAAGTCCAGCCACAGGCTTCTGACAACGCTTCATAGGTGCACTATTATTGAGTCGACAGTAGAGTTGAGCGACTTTTGGTTTTTTAGGGTCGCGTTTCGTTTCGTGAAACCCAACTTTTCCAAAAGTCGGGTCGAGCAAGATCGTCCGATTATAGGGAAAAGTCGGGGTCGTCCCGAAACACGAAACCCAATGTAAGTCAATGGGGAATAAAAGCCGGCAGTGAGAGGAGGACAGGAAACACACCAGCAGTGCCCATTTGAATGCCAAAAGCATCAATTCTTCTTACTTAAGCTTGTCAACCTTAATTAACTTCATAATACAAGTTACGCACTGAAAAATGGGGGTTATTTGGCTAAAGTTGTGGGGGGGGGGGGGGAGGGCTGGCTCCAGGTTTTCATGTGCCCTGGGCGAAAGAGCGCCCCTTTAACACATACCACAACTCATCATGCTCCGATACGGCAGAGAAATAGCGGTATAGTACAATGAAAAATACTTCACTTTTTACATCTCATGACAAGGCCCATCTATTTCTCCATACAGAATCATTGGTCCCATATAATGTTTGAAACAGTATATGATGAGCTCCACATAATGCTACAGTATATGTTGGTCCCCATGGATGAAGCTCCACTGTCGTATGGGCCCAAATAATGCTCCAAACATAATGGGCCCCATTTCTAATGCTCTAGTGTATAATGGGCCCTGTAAATGCTGCTCCAGTGTCTGATGTCCACCTTTGGAATGTTCCAGTGTATGGTGGGCCCCATCTATCATTCTCCAGAGTATAGTGCTCCCCAAAAATTGCTGTCCCAACATTGAAAACAATCAAATAAGTCTCCTCGCTAGGGAATCCCTGTACTTGTCTGGATTCCTCGTCGTCCCCATCTTCCATCTCACTGCACAGCATTTCAACCTTGCAAGCGCTGTGATCCTGAGCAAGCAGGGGGGGCCCACTCGTTGGCGACGGCACTGGCACAGGGCCCCTGATAGTACGGTGGTGTGTCTGATGGCAGGTGGGCCGAACCTGCACTTTCATCTGCAGCTTCCTTTTTGTCACCGTGTAAGATGGAACTGTATATGGGAAGGGTAACCTGAGTTTCATCAGGGTCAGATTCAGGCCGTGTAGCGTGCGAGGGGAATGTAGTGGTCTGGGTCAATGTACCAGCAGATTCATCGAGCAGTGGCTGGGCATCAGTGCACTTGTGTCGCCCCCAGGAGTACGGTCGCCACAGTGGGATTACCTTCCTCCTAGGGAGTGTGATGTCATGCTTGGGAGCAACGAAGGATCTCTCTAGCAGGTTAACTGATTGGGCGGCGTTATTCCCACGAGTCATGACCCTCCAAACAGCGTTCATGAAGGCAAAGTGTTTGTTTTACGTGGGTAGTATGGTTGCAAAGCTGAACTTAAAGGAATGTCCAGAAGGGCACCACCAGGAGTGGAGCCTACGGTTAAATTCGACTCCACCTGGGAAACCTCAACCATGCCAGCTACAGAACAGATGCACACATTGCAAGCTTAATTCCGTTAACGAACGAGACTCCATCATGCCCCGCGGTCCGAGTCTGGCTTACTAGAGGGACACGTGAGGCTCTGGCACATGAGATTGGCCAATAACTGGTGTGTCATGCCCTTACATGTCCATGGCTGCATGTGCGCTACACTGAAAAGGCCAGCGTTTTCGCTTACAGGTGCAGATAACCCGCTGAACAACGTTAGTGATGGGGATCTGTGATTACAATTATTACCCGCGAACGATGATTTCCCAGTAAGTGCAGGTCAACCGCAGTTCCGGAATTAGGCCTAACCGTCATTCCTGAAAAAATGAAAAACTTACGTGTGCAAACCACAGGTGCTGTAGCTTGCTTAACAGCTCGCCATCTGTTCTCAGGCCCAGTATGGATTACACGTGATTGCACAAAGGTGAGAAAGGGTTCCGTATCCCCAGATAACATGTATGGATAGCGTACACATTCAAAATATATGTCTATACATCAGGAGACAGGCTCAGACGGTGTCAGGCCCAGTATGGATTGCACGTGATTGCACAAAGCTGAGAAAGGGTTCCGTATCCCCAGATAACATGTATGGATAGCGTACACATTCAAAATATATGTCTATACATCAGGAGGCAGGCTCAGACGGTGTCAGGCCCAGTATGGATTGCACGTGATTGCACAAAGGTGAGAAAGGGTTCCGTATCCCCAGATAACATGTATGGATAGCGTACACATTCAAAATATATGTCTATACATCAGGAGGCAGGCTCAGACGGTGTCAGGCCCAGTATGGATTGCACAAAGGTGAGAAAGGGTTCCGTATCCCCAGATAACATGTATGGATAGCGTACACATTCAAAATATATGTCTATACATCAGGAGGCAGGCTCAAACGGTGTCAGGCCCAGTATGGATTTGACGTCCCAGACTACACAGCAGAGGAGCAGGGAGAGGCAAAGATTGCAAATGCTGGGGCCCTGCCCAAGCAAGGGGGGCCCACTCGTGGGCGTCGGTACTGGCACTGGGCCCCTCATAGTACGGCGGTGTGTCTGACGGCGGTTGTGCACCACCACCGTCAGAGACACTTGATTGCACTATGAGGGACCCTGTGCCAGTGCCCGCGCCCAAGAGTCGGCCTACCCACCTGTCCAGGGCAACGGCACTCGCACGGTGTCGTGCGCTAGGTGGTGACCACGGCCATGGGGGGGGAGGCAGCACAGTTAGGGAGTTTTAGAAAGTGGCATATGTTGATGTTGGACATTCAGCTGATGCAAAAGGTGAAATAGGTCAAGTCCCAGGAAGAGGTGGACCAAAGCAAGCCATTTTTCTGTCACCCTATGTGTCATCAGGGGAAGGTGGGACAAAATCCTTGGAAACCCATGCGTGGTTCATTTTAATGAAGGTTAGATCATCCACATTTTGGGTTGACAGACGGGTCTTTTTTTCTGTCAGGATTGATCCAGCTGCACTGAAGACTCTTTCCGATAGCACACTTGCAGCTGGGCAAGCGAGCTCCTGTAAGGCATATTGTGCCAATTCAGGCCAGGTGTCCAGTTTAGCGGCCCAATAGTCAAAGGGAATGACCTGTGTGGGAGAACATCGATAAGGGAGGAAAAGTAGTTTGTAACCATAGTTGACAACTGCTGTCTCCTGTCACTTTCCATCGATGCAGTATTACCAGTTGTGTGAGCGGTACTTGAAAAATCAGTCCACAACATTGTCATGAAACCCCTGTCTCCAAAGCCACTTCTGCTGTGTGCACCACGAACACCTCTGCCAAGCTGACCCCGCCCGTACGGCTTGTGTGAGAACCATCACCGCTGCTGTGTGCTGGGAATGCCTCAAGCAACCGATTTACCAGAGTTGCTTGTTTATTAGCCAATATTAGGTCAAGGTTCTCCTGTGGCATGATGTTTTGTAATTTGCCTTTATAGCGTGGATCCAGGATGCTGGCCAACCAGTAGTCATCATCGTTCATCATTTTGGCAATGCGGGGGTCCCTTTTTAGGATCTGCAAGGCATAATCTGACATGTGGGCCAATGTTCCCGGTGTCAATGATGCACTGCGAGTGCTGGTTGGAGGAGCACTTTCTGGCAAATCCACATCCCTCCAGTCACGCACAAACCCTGTACCAGACCTTGCCACGCCAACATTTTCACCTGCCCCACGAGATGCATCCTCCTCCCCTAAGTAATCATCCCCATCATCCTCCTCCTCTTCTTCCTCCACCTCGTCCAGGAGAGGTCCCTGAGTAGACAATGGCTGAATGTCATCAAGGATTCCCTCCTCCTCTTCCTCCTCATCAACATTGGCTGCAGAAGCCTGCTCCTTAAGGTGCGTCAAAGTTTGCATGAGCAGACGCATAAGTGGGATGCTCATGCTTAGGATGGCGTCGTCTGCACTTACCAGCCGTGTGCATTCCTCAAAACACTGAAGGACTTTACAGAGGTATTTCAGCTTCGACCACTGCACACCAGTCAACTCCATGTCTGCTCTCAAAGTGCCTGGCCGTGTATCCTCCCACAAATGCATTATGGCCTGCCTCTGCTCGCACAGCAGCTCCACCATGTGCAGGGTGGAGTTCCACCTTGTTGCAATGTCGATAATGAGGCGGTGGTTGGGAAGGTGGAGCAATCGCTGCAGCTTCTGCATACGAACGGAGTGTACAGGCGACCGGCGGATGTGCGCGCACAGTCTTCGCACCTTCTGGAGCAGGGCTGTTAACTCCGGATAATTTTTGAGGAAGCACTGCACCACCAGGTTCAAGGTGTGAGCCAAGCAAGGTATGTGTCTGAGTTTTGAAAGGGCTATGGCTGCCACAAAATTACGGCCGTTATCACTAACTACCTTGCCTGCCTCAAGATGTACACTGCCCAGCCATGACTCAGTTTGTCGCTGAAAGTACTCGGCCAGCACCTCGGCGGTGTGTCTGTCGCCCAAGCACATCATCTGCAACACAGCCTGCTGACGCTTTCCACTAGCTGCTTGATAGGGGGACACCTCGTGTGCAACAGTGGCAGCTGCAGATGGAGTGCTCGTACGACTGTGCTCTGTGGACGAGCTTTCGCTTCTGGAGGAGGAGGAGGGTCGAACGCCTACAGCCAACTGTTTACTATACCGTGGGCTAGGCAGCACTGTCCCACCACCGCTGTCCCCTGTGGACCCTGCATCCACCACATTAACCCAGTGCACAGTGATGGACACGTAACGGCCCTGGCCATGGCGACTGGACCATGCATCAGTTGTGAGGTGCACCTTTCCGCTCACTGACTGCTTGAGTGCATGGACAATGCGGTCTTTCACATGATGGTGGAGGGCTGGGATGGCTTTGCGAGAGAAGAAGTGGCGACTGGGTAGGTCATAGCGTGGTACTGCATAGGCCATGAGTTCGCGGAAAGCTGTGCTTTCCACCAACCGAAAGGGCATCATCTCAAACGAGATTAGTTTGGCAATGTGGGCGTTCAAACCCAGTGTACGCGGATGAGAGACTGAGTACTTTCTTGACCTACTCATAGTGTCTGGGAGGGTGAGCTGGACTTGAGAGCTGCATATGGTGGAAGTAGCGGTGGACAGGGCGGACTGGGAGAGGGTTGATGATGGTGATGGAGTTGGTGTTCTTTCTGATGGCCTAGAATCAGTCTTTCGTTGATATAACAGTGGGATTCCCTGACTGCTGTGGCCTTGCAACGACACCTCAACATTTGCTGCTGTGCTAACCGGTGGGCTTACAGTGGGGGAAACAATGTAGCGTTGCTGACTACCTTCGTTGTGATCAGTTGCACATGTGGCACTTGAGGTTTGGTGTTGTGTCCACGCTTGCAAGTGCATGCTGGTTAAATGTCTAAGCATGCAACTGGTATTCAAATTTTTCAGATTTTTCCCTCGGCTAAAGGTCTTTGCGCACTTCTTACAGATAACCTTGGCCTGATCATGAGGATTTTGGTCAAAAAAGTGCCACACTGCACTCTTCCTACTTTGGCAGACATTTTGCGGCCTAGCACGCTGTGATGTTTTGACCCTCTGGACAAGCTGTCCAGCAACTCTTTTGATTTTTGGAACCTGTCTTTGGAGTGCTCCGGGCCTGCCGGATAACAGCTGTTGCGATGTCGATGTCTGCTGTGGATGCTCCTCATCTGAGCTATTGGAAGCAGCACCCTCTTCCCCCAATGGATGCCAATCTGGGTCAACAACTGGGTCATCCATCACCTCCTCTTCAATGTCATGTGCACCTTCCTCTGTGTCACCGTGTATGGTGGTATAGTGTGCGGGAAGGGGCACCTGAGTCTCATCAGGGTCAGAATCTGGCTCTGTACACTGCGAGGACAATGTAGTGCTCTGAGTGAATGTACCAGCAGAATCATCCATCAGCGGCTGTGCATCAGTGCACTCCATGTCAGATTCATCTTGGCCTGGGTAATTCACCATTTCACTTGATAATCCAGGCATGGTATGTGAAAACAGCTCCATGGAGTAATCAGTAGTATGGCCTGCGTCATCCTTCAATCTTGGTTGGGGTGAAGGACACAAGGAAAGGTGTGGTTCATGAACATGAGCCTCCAATGACGACTCAGTGCTTTTACTTTTTACAACTGAAGAAGAGGAGGCGATAGAGCTGGAGGCTGAGTCAGCAATGTAAGACAAAACTTTTTCCTGATGCTCTGGCTTTAAAAGCGGTTTGCCAACTCCTAGAAAACTATGCCTTCGAAGCCTTATGGAGCCAGACGATGAAGCAGGCTCAACACCTCCTGCATTCGGTCCTATTTTGCTCTTGCCACTACCATCAGATCCACCACCAACACCATCATTACCAGCTGGCAACCCCCGCCCAATTCCACGGCCTCTTCCACCAGCCTTCCTCATTTTTGGTAAAAATGTAGACAAAATCCAACAAACTATATAGTAATGTAAAACAAGGTACAAGCTGTCTATAGGACAGGGGAGATTTTGAATTTCTTCTCACACTAGTGGACACTGGACACTTTTGGATTGTGTGAGGCCCAATGAATATCTGAGCGCTATGTGACAGGCTCGATGGCACTGCTGTGAGCAAAGTGACTAGAGGATAAGTGAGATTTTGAATTTCTTCTCACACTAGTGGACACTGGACACTTTTGGATTGTGTGAGGCCCAATGAATATCTGAGCGCTATGTGACAGGCTCGATGGCACTGCTGTGAGCAAAGTGACTAGAGGATAAGTGAGATTTTGAATTTCTTCTCACACTAGTGGACACTGGACACTTTTGGATTGTGTGAGGCCCAATGAATATCTGAGCGCTATGTGACAGGCTCGATGGCACTGCTGTGACCAAAGTGACTAGAGGATAAGTGAGATTTTGAATTTCTTCTCACACTAGTGGACACTGGACACTTTTGGATTGTGTGAGGCCCAATGAATATCTGAGCGCTATGTGACAGGCTCGATGGCACTGCTGTGACCAAAGTGACTAGAGGATAAGGGTGATTTTGAATTTCTTCTCACACTAGTGGACACTGGACACTTTTGGATTGTGTGAGGCCCATTGAATATCTGAGCGCTATGTGACAGGCTCGATGGCACTGCTGTGACCAAAGTGACTAGAGGATAAGTGAGATTTTGAATTTCTTCTCACACTAGTGGACACTGGACACTTTTGGATTGTGTGAGGCCCAATGAATATCTGAGCGCTATGTGACAGGCTCGATGGCACTGCTGTGAGCAAAGTGACTAGAGGATAAGTGAGATTTTGAATTTCTTCTCACACTAGTGGACACTGGACACTTTTGGATTGTGTGAGGCCCAATGAATATCTGAGCGCTATGTGACAGGCTCGATGGCACAGCTGTGACCAAAGTGACTAGAGGATAAGGGAGATTTTGAATTTCTGCAGACACTTGTGGACACTGGACACTTTTGGATTGTGTGAGGCCCACTGATATCTGAGCGCTATGTCACAGGCTCGATGGCACAGCTGTGACAAAAGTGACTAGAGGATAAGGGAGATTGGATTGCTTTTAAAAAAGCAGTTTGCAGAGCAGTGGGTAAACAGCAATGCCAGCCTGTCAGGAAGCCTTAAAAGGCAGCCCAACAACCAACACCACTGATACACCACGATATAGCCTCCCCTTGCACTGCACACACAGTGACTGGTGTGTTGTGCAGGCCAAATCGTTAGCAGCAGAAGCAGTTTTTTTGTCTTCTTCCCTGCCTAACGCTCTCCCTACAGAATCAGCAGCAACCTCTCCCTATACTGAGATTGGCAGAAGTAAGATGGCGGTCGGCGTGCACGCCCTTTTATACCCCCTTTGACGCCCACCAAAGCAAGCCAATCACTTGCATGCCCTTCTGAAAGATGGTGGTGTCCCGTGCCTATGTCATCACGTTGCCCACAGTGTCCGTGGATCCTGATTGGCTGAAAAAGAGCGCAAAACAAACTTTTGAAACGCGACTTTGGCGCGTAAGTCGCCGACCTCGTGGCCGACCTCATCCTAGGGTCGGGTTTCGTTTCATGAAACCCGACTTTGCCAAAAGTCGGCGAGTTTTGAAATTTTTCGACCCGTTTCACTCAACTCTAG
This sequence comes from Dendrobates tinctorius, assembly GCF_039654945.1. Taxonomy (NCBI): domain Eukaryota; kingdom Metazoa; phylum Chordata; class Amphibia; order Anura; family Dendrobatidae; genus Dendrobates; species Dendrobates tinctorius. The sequence continues at coordinate 32,920,808 of NW_027361684.1, read as the reverse complement.
TCGACAGATATTCAGGAGGCCTCTGGCTGCTTGGGTAACATATCAACAAATGACAATTGCATTTTGGTGGAGGGTGGAAGGATGGGAAGACCAAAACATGGCAGCCATTTAATTGGTGAGATGGAAAGCAGCATCTAAATGGTTAAACAGCAGTGATTGCTGCCAGCACCAGTCACTGCTGTTAGAGGCTGATGCAGACTGTAAAAAAAGCAACTGACAAATCAAATGATGATGGTTGCCTGACCTGTGCCAAAACTATATATATATATATAAAAAAAATTGTTTAAGGGTTAACCCCTTCACCCCCGAGCTCAGTTTCACGTTCATGATGAGGCCAAGCGTTTCAATTTTGATAAGTGTCACTTTATGTGGTAATAACTCTGGAAGTTTTCAACGTGTAAGCAGTGATTCTGAAATTATTGCTTCGACACACATTGTACTTTATGTTAGTGGTAAATTTAAGCCGATTTTTTTGCGTTTATTCGTGAAAATATCAGAATTTGGGAAAATGTTGCAATTTTTAATTTTTATATTCTTAAACCAGTTAGTCATGCTGTACAAAACAATCAAAAAATAACATTTCCCATACGTCTACTTTATATCAGCATAAATTTTGAAACATGATTTTTTTTTGTTAGGAAGTTAGAAGGGTGCTCAAAACCACATTCAAGAAGTTTATTAACCCTTTACACACTTAATTTCCTATGAACATTTTACATTTTTCCCACAAAAATGTTCATTTAGACCCAAATTTTGCATTTTTAGAAGCGTACCAGGAGAAATTGAGCCATACAATTTGTTTGTGCAATTTCTCCTGAGTACACAGATACCTCATAAGAGGTGAAAAACTACTGTTTGGGCGCACCACAGGGAAGGAAAGTGTCATGATCCCAGTGCAGGTTTTTGAGCTGCATGTCAGGGGTTAATGTCTGGAGCTCAGTGCAGGTTTTGACCTGCACACCTGGGGTTAATGATTGTGGCCTCTTTTTGGTTCTGGGAGAGCTTCTTAAACCCCTGGGAAGCTCCAATCCCTGTCAGTTATACTTTTGCCTTTGGCCGAGTGTGGTGACCTCTGTGTGCTTGTTCGTTGTTATAGCTTGTTTATATGGTTCTGACCTGGTTCTGTTCCCCGTTCTGAGTTTGCCTGTTGATTCTGTACTGCGCTTCCCTCCCTGTGTATGACTCATTGCCTGGGATCTGACTACTCTCTACTCGCCCCTCTTGTATCTTGCAGCTCTCTCTGTGTATAACTCATTGGCTACGTCCTGACTATCCTCCCTGTCTATGCCCCTTGGTAACTTTGTCTCGCAGTTACCCTGCTAGGAGTTCTCTTGCAGCTCCTAGCTCTCTGGAGTTTAGGCCATGCCCCTAGCAGTCACGTGCTTCAGGTCCTGCTGCTCTGAAGTACGCACCTATTCGGCTGCTGCCCGCTCCACAGGTATCTTTGAGCACAGTTCGCTTTACTCAGGACACACGCACTGGCTCAGTGAGCAAGTTCAGTGCGGTGTTCCTGACAGAAAGGAGCGTCATTAGACTTTTGGAGTGCAAAATTTGTTGGAATACATTGCGGACACCATGTCACATTTCCAGAGCCCCTAAAGTGCCTAACCAATGGAAACTCCCACAAGTGACCCCATTTTGGAAACTACACCCCTCAAGGAATTTAACTAGAAGTGTGGTGAGCACCTGTAAGCCCTACCCTTGGCGCAGTATGGGGGGGGGGTCGCATGGGAACATGGACCTCATTAACATTTTATTTTTGTGTAGTTCATATACAGAAGTCATGAAGTACATCCCTCAAATTGCACTGGTATTTGGGGTCAAAGGTTAATTGGCTAAGCTGTGTGTCACGAGCTGGTTATTTCTGTTTTTTTCCAGTTTTCCTTGGTGCTCTTCTTGTGCACACTCATTAGTCAGTTTTGAAAAGAGCGGGAAGAATTTCTGTATAAATATTCCAGTTTTTCCCCAGTTTTGTTCATTACAGTTTTTTGAAGAAGAAAGAAGATCCCGCCCATCCTCCCTATTTTTCTGTATCCCTCCCCTGTCGTGGTCATTTATTTGTGGGTAAAATTGCCCAGTATATGGGTGGATTGGTTTGGTTTTAAGTTATTGGTGTTGGTTCATTCATATTTAATTTATTCATGTAACCCTGAATAAACGCCACGGCCATTGATTTCCAACTTAGGTGTCTGAATATCCTATATGTCATCAGAAACTACTTTTCAGGCACAGAGCAATGCTCAGAAGGGAAAAAGCGCCACATTTGAATACAGATTTTGGTGTAATAATTTGCGAGTCCCATGTCATATTGGCAGAGCTCCTGAGGTGTCAGCCCAGCAGAAGCCCCCATAAGAGATCCCATTATACAAATTACTACCTTCAATTAATTCATCCAGGTGTCCAATGACCATATTGACAACACAGGTGTGTAAAAACACTTTATACTATTGAATGATGAAGAAAACATTATGAAATTTTTACCAGTAAAATGTTGTTTTAGCCTCAAGTTTTTATTTTTCAAAAGGGAAAATAGGAGACAATGAACCACACAATTTCTATTTCTTACCCAATTTCTCCTGAGTTTTCCAATATCCTATATGTAGTCAAAACTAGTTTTCAAGCACAGTGCAAAGCTCAGAAGGAAAGGAGCGCTATACTGAAATGCAGATTTTGTTCAAATAGTTTGAGGGTATCATGTCACATTAGAACATAAGTGCCCCCTTTTTACAAACTGCACACCCCAGTGAATACATCGTGATGTAGTAAGAATTTTGAGACTACAGGTGTGCACAGAATTTTATACCATTCAGTGGTGAAGAACTAATACGGTAATTATGGTACATTTTTAACCACTAAAATACCGTTTTAGACCCAGATTTTTCATTTCCACAAGGGAAAATGGGTAAAAGGACCAATAATTTAATACATCATTTTTGCTGAATGTGGCAACACAGTAGAGCTTAGGAGGGAAGTAGCGCTACCTGACTTTTGCAGTGCTGATTTTTCAAGAATAGTTTATGGACTCCATTTGCAAGGCCCCTGCTGTGCCTAAACAGCGGAAACCCCCTCAAGTGACCACTTACTGGAATATACATGTGTAAGGAGGTGGACCGGACCGTGGGTACCTGCATGCCTGGTCCGGAACTGAAGGGGCTGCATCTGCTTCTGGGGGGAAGCCTGAGGGAGGTGGACCTTCCCCTGCTGCAGGAGGGAAGGAGGAGAGACGGGGTTTACTGCTGACAGGAGGGGGCAGGGAGAGCCTCGAGAGAGCACGCTGGCACAGGGGGAAATGAAGGAAAAGCACGCGCTGCAGGAGAGGTTGGGGCCAAGTAAGTGCAGTATGCAGAGCAGAGAAGAGCGCGCTCTGCTTCCCCCTCCAGAGAGTGCTAGCGCTGTGACAGACTGTGCTGCTGCTGTCCGGAATAGGAGCTGTGGTTCTGAGGGAATTAGCCGTGCCAGCAGAACAGAGTGTGCGGAGCTGTGCCAGCAGAGCGGAGTGTGCGGAGCTGTGCCAGCAGAGCGGAGCTAAGCCAGGTGCCATACACTAGGAGACAGTACCGCACCCGCTCTGTCCAAGAGTGTCCGTATACTCAAAAGAGCCCTCCTGCTGAGGACTGAGACAGACCGACAGTACGCTCCTGTCTTATGAGGAAAGGTTGCAGGATTTGGGAATGCTTAGCTTGCAGAAGAGAAGACTGAGAGGAGACTTAATAGCTGTCTACAAATATCTAAAGGGCTGTCACATTGTAGAAGGGTCAACTTTATTCTCATTTGCGCAAGGAAAGACTAGAAGCAATGGGATGAAACTGAATGGGAGGAGACACAGATTAGATATTAGAAAAAACTTTTTGACAGTTAGAGTGATCAATGAGTGGAACAGGCTGCCACGAGAGGTGGTGAGTTCTCCTTCAATAGAAGTCTTCAAACAGAGGCTGGACAGACATCTGTCTGGGATGATTTAGCAAATCCTGCTTTGAGCAGGGGGTTGGACCAGATGGCCCAGGAGGTCCCTTCCAACTCTACGATTCTATGCGGTGAGCGTCCTCTGTGTAAACATGGACCCGCCAGCCTCCATGATCAGAGGAGACTCCCTTGACAAGCCTGAGATAGTCGCTAGTGCGTGCAGGCCTGGCGTGCGCAGTGACAGATCTGAGCCTCGAAGAGTAGTAGCTGGACTGACCGAGGAGCGTGGCACTGACCCTGCGGTGACACGTTCTGAATGTGGACTTGTGACTAAGAGTGGTGACAGCAGGATCCCCTCTCACCGCCCAGCATCCTGTTGTTTTCCCTGGAGGCTGTTTCTTTATCGTGGACAGAAACTTGAGAGACTGCATGTGCCTCTGTTGTCGGTGCCACTGTTGGATTCCCGCCTGTCAAGAGACTGCGACAAGACGACCCGCGCCGCTGGTACCGGTGCCACAGTTGGAACCCTGTACTCCCTTACAACAGAAGACTACAGTCCGATAAGTTTAACCTCTTTATTACTGAACTCCCGTTCATCCCTCACCTACCCTGGCAACCTTCCAGTTCTGCCCTATTCCTCGCCGTCACCCTTCAATCCCTCACTCCCTGTGTGGAGCACATTCCCCTGTAAATAAACCTGTTTAACCCTTGCGCTGCCTCCACGTGCGTGACTGCATCCCGCGTTTCCTTCAGGTTATTATACATGCCTCTGGGAATTTATTTACGGATGTAGTGATAATTTTGATTCAATGGTCGTTTTCCTGAAACAAACAAGCAGTGGAAAATATGCAAATATGCCATAGTAGTGCCCAATACATTGCAGTGCCCAATACAAGCTGGTGCTTCTGGAGCCACATACCTGTAAATTAAGTGTGCTCTCCTCACTATGTCAAACATGTGGACGCTAACTGCAGTTTAGGCACATTGTGGGGCTCAGAAAGGAGGGGGCGAATTTTGAATTTGGGAGTGCAGATTTCCCTTGATTTCATTTGGTGGGAGCCATGTCGCTTTTCAAGAGCTTCAGTAACTTGGACACCCTCTAAATTTCTGTTAACAGGTGACAACCATAGCAACCATTGGTCATTGAGTGGGCGCCGATCGAACAGGAGAGGGAGCCCCCTCACTCTCTCAGGCTTTTAACTACTGTGATCACTATTGATCGCAGCATTTAAAGGCCAGGGTGGTGCAGGCACTGCTCATGGCAGTGAGTCTCAGCTATCACTGAAACCGAGTTCCGTGCAGCGATCACACTGGCACAGCACCTGTACCATCGCCATGACATGCTGGTATGTCCATTTGCAGGAATGCACCCCAAAATATGACGTACCGGTATGTTATATGTCGGGATTAAACCATTTTAGGAACAATTGTGTGATAACCAAAATGGCTGCCTCCATCAAGCTCCATCAAGCTCCATCAAGTGTTATTAACCCTGATGGCAAAACTACATAGTTTTGATTTGTATTTCATTGCTTTGCCACTGAAGAAATAGTACCATTTGTACTGTAATTTGGGTCCCTAAAAAAAACCCATAAACATAGAAGCTATTATCAGAAAATGTTAAAAAAAGTTTTACTGTTTAATTCACTTGTCCTTCCATATGTATGGCTTTGCTACCCGATGGTGTATCTAAGGTTACATCAGGGTATTCCCAGGGTAAGCCGTCGTGGAGCGGGGGCGCCATTCCGCTGACCAGTAGGGTGCCAACCTCCGCTGACCGGAAGGTATTCAGATATAGGGGACAGATAGTGAGATATTCTAAATGCACTTGTCACTTTTTGTCTTGTCTTCCTTGCACTATTTTTGCACTTTTTCTATTGTTGCCTTCTCAGCTACCTACTTGGCAACCCCTGTACACTCCTTTTCTGTATAATTGATTGACCATTTGTGGCACATATTCAGGGCCACCTAGGAGTTTTAGGGTACAGCCGCCGTGGAACGGGGGCGCCTGTTGTGAGTTCATTTTCCCCTCCGTCACTGAGGCCTGGTGAACTCCCTATTCTAGTGAAGGAAGGTAGTGAGCCTGATTATCAGGCACCTGGGACTGATGAGGACGATTGGCTGAGTGGAGTCACTGACTGGATTTAAGGCAGCCTACGCCCTTTCTGCCCTGCGGGTGATTTCTCTGTGGACTCTTGGACTCCAGTCTGATTCCTGCTCTCCTAAAGCTAAGTTTTCTGTTTTGCCTTTTTGCATCTAAGATTTGTTTTTGTTTTTCTTGCTTTTTGGATTCTGCCACTCCCTGCTGGAGTGTGCAGTGTTCCGTGAGCTCTGTCTTCTGAATGTACCCGAGTGCTGATTTAGTTTTTGAAGCTTAGTTGCTTCAGGGCCATTTTTATATCAGCTTGTTGGCTTTTGTCTCTGATAGGGTTTTGGCAGATTGCAGACAGCAGCTTTCCTATCCGTTCCTATCTAGGTAGTTTTTGGGCCCCTTCTTTGCTCAGCCTGTCTTTCTGTCTGTGTAAGTGTTTTCATCTTGCTTCACCGTCATTATATGTGGGGGGCTGCCTATTGCTTTGGGGTCTGCTCTGGGGCAGTTAGATTTCCCCTTTCCTTCTTTAGGCCTATGTATCTCTCTGGCTGTGATCGAGGGGTCTAGGTCATCGTAGGAACCCCCCACGGCTACTGCTAGTTGTGTTGATAGGTTCAGGGGTCTGCAATCTGATAGTTGCCAACTTCTCTGGTTTTCAGGACTTAGCTAGCATTTCTGTTTTTGCCTCCTACGGTGACTCGATCATAACAGGCGCCAATCTCGATTGTGTTTAGGGTGCCAACCTCCGTTGTTAGGCAGCTTTGATATCAGGACCCCATAGTAGGGTACAATAGGTGACACGGTTGTTTGTATTTGTGTGGTTGTATTGTCTACTATTTAGGCTTCATTAAAGGTTTAGTTTTTATGCATATCAATATCCATAAATTGTTGTAAGGGTCCCTGGTTTATACAAGTGATGTTGTTTGACCTTACTGATGATTGCATTATATACAACGTATATAATGTTTCTGACCCTATACAAGTTTGCACTGTGCTTTGGAAGAATACTTTAGAAAACACTCCCAGCATAAACCTGTAATGGTTTAGACAAAACAGTTAAAACCTGAGCAAGGAATGGGGAGAATAGTCATTGAGGTGGCTGCCCCCTGACTTCTCCCTCCTCAGCTTCCTTTTTGTGTGTAACATTGTGATGAATGTGATCGTATGATTTTCATCTGATTGTTCTGTTTCAAACTACCGTAACTCTTTATAATAGATATTTGTGTTTAGCTTATGAAGGTGGCAACTGGGGTTCACGCATCTCTAGTCACACTCCTGATCCAAAACATTGAGCCACATGTGAATGGTATCAAGCTGGTTTAACACCGCGTGTTAGCACCGGTCCCTCACTGTGTTGTGGGCTTCTGTCCGCCTTTCAGTTGACAACGCTGAGTTACTACAGCAGTTGGGTCTTTTTTAGTTGACGCTAAACATCAGTTAGGTTGACTTTTCCCCCCTTTATAGTCATCTTCCACCTTTATTAGACTGTTCATGGACATCAAACCACATTTTACTTTTCGTCCAACTTTTCTAAAAGGAAAACGAACTCACAATCACAGATCAGCAAAGCACCATTAGTTTGGACAGGTAGAATCGTAGTAAACTTTCAAACCACGTTTGAGCCTCTTTACTGACTCCATGGGTAACCTTCAACTGAAGACTCCCCATAAACAAGATTTCTATGGAACACCCACAGAAGTAAAAAAAAAAAACAAAAAACTTCAGTTAGACAAGAAAATGTAACTTTAGACTCCGTTTGACCTTATTTCAGATTGTTCATCTTTTAAGTTAGAAACAAAAGTGTAGTCTAGTGAGATTGTGGTGCCCTAGGAACTGCAACCACCTAACATACTTTGTATTTCCAGGCCTTAATAGCTTTCAAGATCTTGTTTTCCGTCAGTGAATGGAAACATTTTGGAAAGCCTGTCCTGCTCTTCAGCTGCTATTAATGAGGGTTTGTTAAAATATTGCAACACTGGAATTGGAAATATAAACTCAAGAGCTGAGCCTGACCCATTTTCTGTCTCTTCATCAACCGTGACAGAGCAGACTGGCTTAGCTACTGAAATCAGTCACTCAAACTGCCAGCCCCCTAGATACAAGTCCCTAGTCTTATGTCCCCCCAAAAAAGAAAGGGAGCTTCCCTTCTGTTGGAAATGTTGCAGGATTGGTGCCACAATTAGGACACTGTAGGCTGAAATCATAAAACAGTATTCTTCCACGTTGTACAAACACTTTAGGGTCGTTTCACATGCAACATTTTTAGGATTTTTTTTCTCACATTTTTCTCTTGCCGTTTTTGCAGGCATGCGCTTTGAGTCAACAAGAAAATATTAGGAGCGTTTCAAACATTGGGGGTTTTCTGGATTTTTTTTTAACCTTTTTGTGAGTACTTAAACGTATTTTTTTATGCATTTTCCAAAACGTTTCTCTTTACAAAAAATAATAATAAATAAATAATGCTTGGGTGAATTAACAAAATATACAATAAGTTAAATTTTGTGAAGTTAGCCATAAGCAAACTTTTTTTAACTTTTTTTTCTGGTAGGACAATTCCTGAAAAGGGATTCTTCTCAGGACCACCTTGATCAACCAGAATGCTCTGGAGGATCTAGCCTGAAAATGCATCAAGTTGAAGCTTTTCACATGTATGCTGTGCCATGTAGTGCACTGTGCTCCATTACCTTGACATGAGACAGACGTAAATGGAAATGAACAGCATATGTGCTTAGCGTTGCGGCAATATGGGAGAGCTGGTGAAGGCAGCCATGATGGTTGTCAAACCAGTTCTCCCATAGAGATGTAAAAATACAAATGAATTCATTTTTCAACAACTTAATGGAAGAGGATTACTCAATGATTTGTTTTCTTCTTTTCTTTTCTGAAGACAAAATAATTTGTCACGAGCCCTCTTACCATTTCTAAGGGCGCTTTTACATTGCATTTTGGTGCCTGTTCGTTGGCCCCGCCGAGGCTTACGTATGAACCCAGCGCAAAATGGGATTTGGGAGTATGCGCCGACAGGGCCATAGACTATAATGGTGCCGACAGAGTGAATGTGTGCTGCGTCGTGCCTACTGGAGACAGGCACCCAGACGCAGCCTTCTACAGTGTGCGCAGTACGCGCAATGTGAGGATTCACACGTCTGCAGTCACATAGAGTGACTGCAGACCTGTAGTTTAAGACGGACGACCCTTTTTAAAAGGGGTTACCTCAGACTTTATATACAGTGTGTCCGTAAAGTCATGGTGCACTTTTGACCAGCCACTGGAAAGCAACAAAAAAACGACAGAAATGTGAAATCTGCTCCAAATAAAAGGAAAACTCTCCCAGTTTCATACCTATCCAGTGCAGTTCGATGTGGGCTCCATTTGCTGCCCTACACATATCCAAACGATAGTGAAGTTCTTGCCACACACGGGTAAGGACGTCTGGTGTAACTGAGTGAATAACGTCTGCGATTCTCTGTTTTAAGTGATTAATGTCGTTGATACGTTCAATGTACACATGATGCGTCACATAACCCCAAAAGTAAAAGTCTAAGAGCGTCAGATCTGGAGATCGTGTATACTTACCTGTGACTGGTCAAAAGTGCACCATGAGTTTACAGACACACTATATATATATATATATATATATATATATATATATATATATATATATACACACACAGTACAGACCAAAAGTTTGGACACACCTTCTCATTCAAAGAGTTTTCTTTATTTTCATGACTATGAAAATTGTAGATTCACTCTGAAGGCATCAAAACTATGAATTCACACATGTGGAATTATATAATTAACAAAAAAGTGTGAAACAACTGAAAATATGTCTTATATTCGAGATATTCTTCAAAGTAGCCACCTTTTGCTTTGATTTCTGCTTTGCACACTCTTGGCATTCTCTTGATGAGCTTCAAGAGGTAGTCACCGGAAATGGTTTTCACTTCACAGGTGTGCCCTGTCCGGTTTAATAAGTGGGACTTCTTGACTTATAAATGGGGTTGGGACCATCAGTTGTGTTGTGCAGAAGTCTGGTGGATACACAGCTGATAGTCCTACTGAATAGACTGTTGGAATTTATATTATGGCAAGAAAAAACCAGCTAAGTAAAGAAAAACGAGTGGCCATCATTACTTTAAGAAATGAAGGCCAGCCAGTCCGAAAAATTGGGAAAACTTTGAAAGTGTCCCCAAGTGCAGTGGCAAAAACCATCAAGCGCTTCAAAGAAACTGGCTCACATGAGGACCGCCCCAGGAAAGAAAGACCAAGAGTCACCTCTGCTGCGGAGGATAAGTTCATCCGAGTCACCAGCCTCAAAAATCGCAGGTTAACAGCTCAGATTAGAGACCAGGTCAATGCCACACAGAGTTCTAGCAGCAGACACATCTCTACAACAGCTGTTAAGAGGAGACTTTGTGCAGCAGGCCTTCATGGTAAAATAGCTGCTAGGAAACCACTGCTAAGGACAGGCAACAAGCAGAAGAGACTTGTTTGGGCTAAAGAACACAAGGAATGGACATTAGACCAGTGGAAATCTGTGCTTTGGTCTGATGAGTCCAAATTTGAGATCATTGGTTCCAACCACCGTGTCTTTGTGCGATGCAGAAAAGGTGAACGGATGGACTCTACACGCCTGGTTCCCACAGTGAAGCATGGAGGAGTAGGTGTGATGGTGTGGGGGTGCTTTGCTGGTGACACTGTTGGGGATTTATTCAAAACTGAAGGCATACTGAACCAGCATGGCTACCACAGCATCTTGCAGCGGCATGCTATTCTATCTGGTTTGCGTTTAGTTGGACCATCATTTATTTTTGAACAGGACAATGACCCCAAACACACCTCCAGGCTGTGTAAGGGCTATTTGACCAAGAAGGAGAGTGATGGGGTGCTACGCCAGATGACCTGGCCTCCACAGTCACCAGACCTGAACCCAATCGAGATGGTTTGGGATGAGCTGGACCGCAGAGTGAAGGCAAAAGGGCCAACAAGTGCTAAGCATCTCTGGGAACTCCTTCAAGACTGTTGGAAGACCATTTCTGGTGACTACCACTTGAAGCTCATCAAGAGAATGCCAAGAGTGTGCAAAGCAGTAATCAAAGCAAAAGGTGGCTACTTTGAAGAACCTAGAATATAAGACATATTTTCAGTTGTTTCACACTATTTTTGTTAATTATATAATTCCCCATGTGTTAATTCATAGTTTTGATGCCTTCAGAGTGAATCTACAGTTTTCATAGTCATGAAAATAAAGAAAACTCTTTGAATGAGGTGTGTCCAAACTTTTGGTCTGTACTATATATAATTTTTACTATGGGCCTAAGAACAAACAGGTAGGCATCTACCCACGTTTGTACCCGGCGCTGGCTCAGAGTGGTCATGGACCACTCCTGCTGATAATTCTTCTGCTTCACATCCACAAAGCAGCTCTTCCTGGCTGTTCTATCGATGAGGCATAACTGCCGATGTCATGCTGATTGACAACCAGCTTCCAATCGGCATGACATTGGCAGTCATGTCCTGTCAACAGTGCAGAGTGGAAGAGAAGATGCTGCTCCATCGACTTGACATCAGGAGAAGCCACAGAACTGCAGACTGGGATTACTCTAAGCCAGCAGTGATCGGCAGCGGTCAGAACAGGCAAGTAGTTAGCAAATTCTTACGTCCGTAATAAAAAAATAAATAAATAAATAATAGTCCTGGATAAACATTTAAAGGTCCCTAAATAGTCTCGAATAACCATTTAAAAGTCAATATAACGTACCAATGGTCACTCCATGTGCGGTGTCGGGATTATCTACTTAAAATGTCCAACAGTAAATTACATTTATTGTTTTGCCATGAATTGTTTAGAGTAAATCTGACAGCTGATACATTCTGCCTGTGGATCAAGCAGCATGTAACCTACAATGGCTGCAGGACTCTAGTCATATATGTTCAACTCTGAAAGGCTGCAGCGTTTTGGAGAAAGAGTTTAATAGCCGTTGGGGACTGAGCCGCACTGGAGACTAAATAGTTGGGTCCCTGACAGCTTCTCCCTGCCTGCTGCCCTGGATTGACAGGTGCCTGTCTATATGCACTGGGAGGCATACACTTGTCAAAGCAGGGCAGCAGGTGGGGAGATGCCAGCGGCTATAAAACAACGCTTTTCTTTGAAATGGCACCTAGATTCAGAGTTAAACATACATGGCAGGGATCGGGCAGTCACCATCTCATACAAGCTGCTTGTGGATTGGGCAGCATGGATCTGATGTCAGGTTTACTTTAAAGATAATGAATGGAGGAATACTCACATCGTCCAATGAAACGCTCTTCTAGTCACATGACTACTGCCGCTGATGACAGGCTGCAGCGGTGCTGGGATTTCCAAACAGGGCAGACAACACCTCTTGCGAAGATCTCCAGAGGGGTCTCCACTGGATCCCGTTGGAAGGGGAGTCTGCTTCTGTTTATTAATTTTTAATCAGTCCATAGCTAAAATAAATAATTTACTCTCGGACAAACCCCTCTAAGTTTTTACCTTAGGTTGAAATCGTCCATTCTCATGGGGGCCCTTATGCAACATCCCACCATGAAGAATAAAAGACATTTATATCCGACATGTATAAGATGGACCATGTAATCTAAACCTGTACAGTATGGTCCCAGAGGTGTACGGTCGCCATATAGGCTGAAAACCGGGGGCATCGCATCTTTTCTTTGCCTGATCTGGAGATTCCACATCTTTTACAGGGAATATAAAATGCCCCAAAAATCCAGATGAACCCTCTATATGTAACAAGCAGATACGGTATATTAATATGACCGCTATTAGTATCATTAGCTTCCGTTCTGACTTGTAGGATGTTATTTTTTTGGGGGGAAGCAACACAGACATGCAGTATAATGATGCTTTCCCGTCATCCTTCACAGCACACGTAGACCACAGGGCTGCTAGCATGTTCTCCGAGCAGTTTTCCATTTCCGCAGTCAATACTGGAGGAGTGATAAGCTTTTATGATGTACAGTCCAGCAGCTGTGTGCCGCACATCCAGCAATGAGACCCATCTGCTGCATGATGATGTGAGCGGAGTCTGCCTGGACCTTTCCAACCAGTCATTATCCTAAATACATTAAACCTATAAATGACCACTCAGCTCGGTCAACGCCGTTACGAGGAAACACTGAAGCCATTAATTCAATAGAAACAGGGATGTTTTCAAACTGAGCTCCATGTGATTGAAGCCTCTACTGCCAGCGACCTCCTGGATGTGTAGCACAGCCTGCTCTCGCCTCTGTCCAATACGTCCATGTGCGCTGGAGAATAAGATTATGTTTCACGTCCGCGAAATAACAAAGCAGCCTCTTATCCATTATTGCCTATAGTCATGTTTATTTAGGTAAATGGGCCATAAATGTCCAGATGGCCCCCGCTACGGCTATAGAAAAGCAATCGCAGCACTCTGTATTAAGAGCTATGTGAATGGGTCCTGTCATAGGTGTTACTGCAGAATTTCATGGAGCGCTTATAATGTAGCCACTGTGTCTACAGTAAAAGAATGGTCAAGAGCGCGGTAAGTGTCGGCGATCAGCGATCGGGTACGATGGGGCGGGGGTGGATCAATGTGTCCGCTACAGAATATTCATCACTCCCTATAGTTATAGACAAATAATGGTATTTTTGGTGGACCACCCTGCTGATGGCATCTTTAATATGGAGAGGGATGCAGTTAGATCATCGCCTATAGTGCCACATATCTTACATCATGGCTCAGAGCAGATCCGTCACTGTAAAAGAAAATGCTCTCCATTTTCTTCAAAGGTTTTAATAGTAACTAAACTTTTTTTTTTGTCCTGTAAGTCACTGTGTGGTCCTGCGTCCCTCACAAGAACACTGAAATGCGCAGCTCCGGAGGCACAACACAACACAAACAGTAGGTTCTGAGGTAGGGTCCCGGCCATGTAACCACAAAGGTCAACAACAAGGACCGGCTGTTGATGTTGTAGTATGGGGGGAGACCTACAGCCCAGTGTTGGGATTGTATGATTTTTAGTGACATGGAACATATAATACAGTTGGTCGGCAGCCATATAGTTTGCCTTAGTAATCCAGTGTAGGTGTCGGAGGTGGTTAGGGGAGACTTTACATCCACAAGTCACCTAAATTGAGGGTACACAATCTTCTGTGGATCTTGGCATGAATCTCCAGAAGAAGTACAAGCTTATTTGTTGCAGACCATCCCAAAATATATAAAAGTCTTCACCATTTGTAATCTGCTCACATTTGGCCAACTCTTATCCACTTTGCTGGTTTTATGACATGCTGAGGATTTTCTACCTAGAAAATCCAGATGGAAAATCTGCCACCCCATGTGAACACGGCCTCAGATCTTGAAACGCTTAAAAAAAAAAAAATACCTGAAAAATCACTAAAAAAAAAAAACACACTTGACAGACTCCTCCTATTCATTTCTATTGTAATCATTGGCGGTTCATATGTGCAGAGTTTTGAGCGTTTTTTTTTTTTTTTTTTTCAATTCAGAAAAACACTGTGGTAAAAAAAAGAAAGTGCATGTCACTAATGTCACTACTATGAAGCGTTACCTGATGGAAAAACGTCCCCACCATCCAATCAAAAGGATGACAAAAAAAAAACGCTTCCAGAAACAAAAACTTTCCAAAGAAGCCGCGTTTCCTGAATCAGTCTCCACTAGAAAATTTGTCGTTTTTGGACTACGTGACGAAACCCCCGAGGGCAACAGTCCTAGCGACATCCCACCCGCCGGGCACTAGCGTCCCCCACACACTGCGCGTATCCAACTCCACAGAAGAGTCCCGGACTCCGTCCATACACAGCCCCGTATTCTGGTCACGACTGATCCAGAGAGCATGGGGTGGCCCACGTCTCCTCACACTTACACATATTTCTCTCTGTTATGCCATGAATGGGAGCCTGTCACACCGCATTCACCTCCCTCCATGAACCTGAGCAGGGGTAGCAGGGCACGTCCCCCCGAGAGGGGCACAGCCATAATGCAGGGGGCAGCACTGGACATGATGGATGCAGATCACTGGGGATGAGACACAGGAGAAGCAGTGCACTTGTCCCTGGAGCCCTCCCTGTGCCCCGGCGTGTCCCCAGCACTGCCTTGCCCGGGTGCCAGGGTCACTTACCCTGTGATGGGGATCATTGCTGGTGCACGATGCGCAGAGGGATTTACATCCCCGGCTTTGTAGTCAGCAGCATGCTCCACTAGTGCTGTCACACTGGCGACAAATAACACGATCACACAAATCCCTTTCTTGTTTTCCACACCCCCGGAGCTGGAGGCGGCGCCCGCTCCCTGCACAGCTCTTAAAGGGCCAGCACCATGTCTGCGCCGCCGCTGCTCCTGCTCAGATCTCCTCTCCAGCATCCTCCTCCTCCGTGGCCGGCTTATAACTAGGCAGGGGGGCAAGTCACAGCATTGGGAGCCTGGACCCATAAATGTATACCCAGAGGGGTCACCACCCACATGGCAGGCAAAGCCTATATTCCTGGGACCGGGTGAAAGCCCCAGTCTGCAGCTTCCTCTCTAGTAGTCAGCCAGCTTTCCCCAGTGTACCCAGTCATTATGTGTCATTGACAGCTGGCTGACGCGTTGGGAGTGTTGACGACACCCATAATGATCATCACCCCCCAGTAACGCACGGCGTCAATTTTTTAGCCCGGTGTATGGATTCGCTGTGGAATATTGGTAATATAGCCATGAACTGTAAGTTCAGAGCAGCAGCGTCAGCGATCTAAATTGGGGACCTCAAATCATCATTTGCGTTTTTTATTGTTGTTGTTTTGCCTATTTTGGTGAAAATTCAAAGACCCTTATTTTTTGCCTCTTTGAGTCTTTTTAGGTTTTTCTCACCTTAGGCCAGGTGCACACGTTGAGTGTATGGGGAGATTTTTTATATCACTTACACTCCTGGTTTTGGCTTATGAATATTGAGGTTCAAAAACTTCCCAAATACTGAACGTGTGGACGTTTTGGTACCATTTGACATTTTTTCATCGCTTTCTATTCCAAGTTTTGGGAGGCAGAATGAGCAAAAACCAACAATTCAGGAATTATTTTTTTTTAATTCCTTTCTGCATGTGGTAAAATTGATAAGGCAGCTTTATTCTTTGGGGTCAGTACGATTACGGCAATACCACAGTTATATATATATTTTAATGTTTTGATGCTTTTACACAATAAAAACTGTTTTAGAGAAAAAAAATAACTATTTTTGCATCTCTTTATTCTGAGAGCTATAGCTTTTTTTATTTTTCCGCTGATGGAGCTATATGGGGGCTTGTTTTTTGGGAGACAAGATGACATTTTCAGCTATACCATTTTTATTTACGTTCATCATGTTGATCACGTTTTATTCCACTTGTTCGGCGGTATGATGATAAAACATAGTTTTTTGCCTAGTTTATTTTTTTGTGGTGTTCACTAAAGGGGTTAACTAGTTTTATAAGTCGGGTTGTACCGGATGCGAAGATAACATATGTGTACTTTTGTTGTTTTTTTTTGTTGTATTTTTTCATAAAAATATTTATTTATGGGTAAAATATAGCTTTGCTATTCTTTAAAACTGTCAGCGCTGGACTGACAGACCAACTCGCTACACCATGCTCTGACCATGGTGTAAGCAAGTTTGCTAGCTCTGGTGACCCGGATGTCGACATGATGACATTGGGTTACCATGTAAATGATCTGCCCCTCGTGATGACGTCGCTCCGATTGGAGAGTAGAAGGAGCTCCCTCCCTCTGATTGCCTGCTCGATAATGTGATCGATATCGATCGCAGTATTTAGGGGGTTAAGGTGCCGGAAGCGGAAGCACTAAGTGCCGGATTTCAGCTGTCAGAATTAGCTGACACCCAGCTGCGATCGCTCGCGCACAGCTTCTGTGTGCGCAAAATGGCCATGATGTATCCATACATCCAAGGTCAGTAAGTACCAGGACACCTGGAATTATGGAAGGTCGTAAAGGGGT
Organism: Dendrobates tinctorius; assembly: GCF_039654945.1. Lineage (NCBI taxonomy): Eukaryota > Metazoa > Chordata > Amphibia > Anura > Dendrobatidae > Dendrobates > Dendrobates tinctorius. The sequence goes on along the minus strand of NW_027361684.1, from coordinate 32,903,816 downwards.
TAAAAGCAAAACTTAAAAACACGTAAAAAAATCATTAAAAAAAAAACAGTATTGTACACAACATTTTTCCTGACACTAATCTGTTATTTTTCTTTGGTGCAGAAAAACACACGACATTTGAACATACCCTTAGGCTATGTGCCAACGTTGCAGAAATGCTGCGGAATTGTCCGCAACATTTCCGTAACTTCCCGCCACGGGTAAAACGCATGCGGAATTCACATGCGTTTTCCCGCAAAACACAAACGATTTGCAAGCGTTTTTAGCTTGCAGAATGCTAGCGCTTGGAAAAGTGATTGACAGGTTGATCACACTTGTCAAGCATAGTGCTTGACAAGTGTGACCAACTTTTTACTATTGATGCTGCCTATGCAGCATCAATAGTAAAAGATAGAATGTCAAAAATAATTTAAAAAAAAGGGAAATACTTACCCTCTGTTCAGCGGCGCTGCCAGCAAGTTCCGCTCCCAGGGATGCATTGCGCGAATGACCTCTGATGACGTAGCGGTCCCGCAACCTCATCAGAGGTCATTTACGCAATGCAACCCTAGGAACGGAACTTGCTGGCAGCGCCGCTGAGGGCCGGGAGGACTCCGGGGGCTGACAGAGGGTAATTATATCCCTATTTTTTATTTTAATTCTACTTTTTACAGGAATATAGTACCCAGGGCATGGACGAGAGTCTCCTCTCCTCCAGACCCTGGGTACCATCCACACATGAAACACTCACTTTTCGCATGGTGGGCATGGCCACATGCGTAAAGTGAGCATTTCAATACAATCCAATGGCGGTGGAATCGCCGCGATTCCGCAAAATTAATGGACATGCTGCGGATTTTTCCGCAATGCGATTCTGCAGCGAAAAAATCCGCAGCTTGGGCACAGCAATTGCGAATTGAATTGAAAATCAATGTGATGCGTTTTGTTAGCCTTTTTTAAGTGTTTCCACAGCAGCAAAAACACTGCGGAAACGCTTAAAAAATGCAGCGTGGGCACACAGCCTTACAGTTCCAACAAAGTACATGGGATTGATAGAATTCTCATACCCACTGTGCTTTTTTTTTAAGGCAGGATAAACTGACCTGTGATGTGTTTCAGAATCAGCAACATTTCAATTTCTCTTGCGGGGACGCTGAGTTTTATGTGCAAATTTTCCCCAGAAAAATTTCATTAGATGTGGAAAATCTAGAAATGAAAAATGCCTGTGAGTTTTTACTGCGTTACTGCTGTGGATCCGCAGGTTAAAAAAATGCATGTAATCTACACATGACTGTATCAATAAAGTTTTGTCAAGGCCAAATACCAAAGAAGCATAAAAAAATAGACAGCTTTATAGATAACATGACATACCAAAAAGAGACAAAAAGTGCAACGTCAAAAAAAGTGTAAAAATAAATGCAATGAAAAATGCAAGTAACCTACTGTAATTTAGTTGATAAGTGCAGAAATGATGTAGAAAATCTGCAACACTAAAAAACTCAACAAACACTCATCGTCAGAACGTAGCCTAAAAAGTCGCGCGTTAGTCTTCAACTGTACAAAAATAAAAGTAGACAGATTTTGGACTTCAAAAAGGGGCCCGGAGTACTGAGCAAAAAACTGCAACATTTGAAAAGTTGTAAATAATGAATGGGGCTTAAACATCTGGATAAGGAAAACCTATAACTGCCTATAATGCAGAATTAAAAAACGAAAAAAACAGACTGAACCAAGCAAAATTAACTTAAGGGAACGTAACAGCTTCCCCAGGTCCCCAAACCGCCACCAAGTATCTATTCCTATCTTTATACCTTTCCTAATAAGCCTTTTTTTTTTTGACTTATTGATTTGCAAAAAAATTTTTTTTTTAACTGGGGTGGCAATATGATAACTAGTCAAAGGGGCGTTTTTGTCCTCTGCACTAATTTTCTCACTACCCATGTTATCTTGCCCCTGTGACCTTGAGTAACATGATTTACAAGAGCAACATCCCTGCCGAATAATTGCAAATCTCTAGCTCCCTGACAATGCCCAGTAAGCCGGGTGTACCCTCCTCAGCTTAATTGGCGCACTGCACATACCCAGGGAGGCAAAGGTGACATAGGACACAGCTGCGAGATTTACAGAGTCGGCGGCAACAGCTTGAGATAGGTGTGCAATACAGTCTATTGGATGTGATTAGGCCGGGGTCACACTGGCGAGGAATACGGCCGAGTGAGAGGCGCTAAAAGCACGCATTAGACACGGACCAGTGATTCTCTATGGGGTCCCTCGCACCAGCCGTATATTTCTCATCCGTATTCTACGCTCTGTGCCAATCGCAGCATGTAGTACGCCAATGCAAATCTATGGGTGCGCAAAAACAACGGATTACACACGGACCACACATGTGACTTGCGAGAAATACGCACCAGGTGTCTTTTAGCAAAGCTGGCAATTCAGTGCGCTATACAGTAAACTCACACTGACAGGTTTAATAAAGAAACGAAAGAATAGATATATACACATATATATATATATATATGCATTCTATGTGTCTATATCCATTCTTAGGTTTCTGTTAGAAGCCCTGTCATAGGGCTCCATTATATGTCCATTTTGCAAGCCTGCGAGAAAATCTCGCCATACGGATGCCGTACGGATTACATACGGATGCACACATGCGCAAAATACGCGACCGCACCTTGCTTACGGATGACCTACGGAGCACTATTTAGGGGTCATTCATCCGTATTTCGCCTGTAAACTATGGACCGTATTTTGCGCAGGTTAGTGTGACTCCAGCCTATAGTGGGCTTTTTTACACTGTCCTGGGTCTATTAAATTTAACTTTTTTTAGGAGAGGAGAACCCCTTTAAATAAGCTTCTGTAATTCAGTGGGATATGTTGTTTTTTTTTAAACAAGACATCCACCATCACTGGTGATCCCAGCCCAATAATGTATTAGGCTGCGTTCACACGTTGCGTTTTTTTCGCGGCGGTTTTTAACACGCGATTTTGCCTCGAAAACGCAAAAAAAACAGCATCCCATGCAATTCTATGGGATTCCGCAATGCTGTGCTAATGCTGCGGATTTTCCCGTGGCGGAATCGCATCGTGGAAAAATACACAGCATGCTCATTAATTTTGCGGAATCGCGGCGATTCCACCCACATAGGAATGCATTGTTCTGCTTACTTTCCGCATGTGGCTGTGCCCGCCATGCGAAAAGTAAGCAGAACATTTGCGAATGGTACCCAGGGGGTGGAGGAGGGGAGACTGTCCTCCGGCTGTGGGTAACATATCCCTGTAAAAAATAGAATTAAAATTAAAAATCGGGTTATATTCACCTTCTGGCGTCATGAGCAGCCTTACCGATGCTCTCGCCAACTCCCGTTCCCAGTAATGCCTTGCGGCAAGGACCTGTGATGACGTAGCGGTCTCGCGAGACCGCTACGTCATCAATGGTCTCGCAAGGCATTACTGGGAACGGGAGCAACCGATGATTGGGAACGCTGCGCAGGACGTCGGAAGGTGAGAGAAACCCGATTTTTTTATTTTTTTATTATTTTTAACATTAGATCTTTTTACTACTGATGCCGCATAGGCAGCCTCAATAGTAAAAAGTTTGTCACACTAGTCAAACACTGTGTTTGACTAGTGTGACCAACCTGTCAATCAGTTATCCAAGAGATGCTACAGATCACTTGGAAAACGCTAGCATTCTGCAAGCTAATGACGCTTGCAAATCACTAGTTTTTCCGCTGCAAAATCACGGGAATTTAAAATGTGGTTTTCCCGCGGAATGGAATTCCCGTGGTAACTTCCAATGTCCATGAACCTTACCAGCCTGATAATACCAGGCCGCAGCAGTCTCCTTACCTTAGATGGTTAGTAAAAATAGTGGGATCCCCTCCAAAAAAAAATAGCGTGGGGTCCCCCTATTTTTTGTTAACCAGCCAAGGAAAAAGCAGACAGCTGCGGCCTGGTATTCTCAGGCTGGCGAGGCCCATGGATTTTGGCCCTCACCAGCCTAAAAATAGCAGCCCGCAGCTGCCCCACAATTGGCACATCCAAAGATGCACCAACTGTGGCACTTTACCCAGCTCTTCCCACTTGCCCTGCAGTGGTGGCAAGTGGGTTAATATTTGTGGGGTTGACCTTTGTATTGTCAGGTGACATCAAGCCCACGGCTTAGTAATGGTGAGGCATCTATAAGACACCTATCCATTACTAATCCTATAGTTACATGGTAAATAAAGACACAGCCAGAATAAAGTATCTTAATTGAAATAATGACACAGACTCCTTTAATAGATCTTAATTAAACCACACTTACTGCATCGCCTATTGCACTGACGCCCTCGATCTCCAGTAAGGGAAATAAAATTAAAACGCAACAGTATATCATACCTGTCTGCCGAGAAGATATAAATACTGTCCCACGACGAGTCCAGCTCTGCTACATCTGGATGTCAGGCTGAACGGTGGCATTATGCCACCATCCAGACACAGTGGAGCTTGTAGGTGACCACCGGAGATAACTCGGTCTCCAGCAGTCACCTGCACTGCAGTTCTCGCGGTCAGCTGACAATGCGGTTTTACCGCATCTAATTAAATCCTATGTGTAAGGGCCCCGTCACACATAGCGATCTCGCTAGCGTGATGTGTACGTTAGTTACCGGCGCGCTGATGCAGGGAGCTGGTAACTAACGTACACATGGGGTTTCTAAGGGACGCACGTCCCTTGGATACCCGATGTGTACGCTAGTTACCATCTCCCTGCATCAGCGCGCTGGTAAATAACGAACACAGTGATGCCGCGCGCTCGGCGTCGCTGTGCTGATCGCTGGTGAAGCTGTCTGTTTGACAGCTCACCAGCAATCATGTAGCGACTCACCAGCGATCCTGAAATGTTGACATCGTTGTCGGGATCGCTGGTGAGTCGTTATATGTGAAGGGGCCTTTATTTTCGCTGCAGAGACTGAGTGTCTCCGCAACATAAATAGACATGCTGCGGTCTGGAAAAATGCGCCGCATGTCCATTTACACAGGGATAACGCGGGCGTCTCTGAACGCATAGAGGAGATGGGATTTCTTGAAATCCCATCCACTCTGCTATAACATCTGGCCGCTGCAGGTTTGACGCTGAGGATGTACGCAGGGTCAAAGCCACTGTGTTTACTGACCATGGGAATATACCCTCAGATGATCAGCCCATTCATTCATTGAATGAGCACTGCAGGGATCAGTTGTCCGCTCTCATGAAATAGTGAAGGCCGACCAGTACCTGCAGATTGTTTATGTGACATGAGATTGCATAGAAAAAACCTGCTGACAGGTACCCGTTGTCCAGTAGTAGACCACTCATTTAATATGAGTATTGTACAACAATTCTAATATGGATTTTCAAAGTAAGTACACAAGGTCATCAGGTCTAGAGGATCTGTTTAATAATGTACTGTATACAGTTTGTATTGTGAACTTTGGTGACAGATTTGCTTTAAGTTTTCTCCCTTGATTGTCCTAAATAATGCAGGTCTTATGTTATCTTTTTTTATGATTGTAAATTAATATTAGATGGAGTTGTTTGTTGTCAAACATCACGATTTTCTGTGCATTTCTTTTAATTGTGAAATAAGAAAAGCATTGATTTCGAGATATAACTGCTTAACATAAAGGTATTTTCACATTATTATGGTCATTGAACCTGACATATAATCTACAAATTTCATTTTTTTTCAACCTAAGATCTTTTTACGAATTAAAAAAAAATAGTTACACATCTCTAAATGATATTCCTATATGTAGTTTATGAAAGATAACCATTGAAAAATTAAATTTTGTGAGCAAATGTCATGCCAACGGTGTGTGTATAATGTGCGCAGCTATGTGTGATATGTAGTATTTTATTTTGTACTTAAACTTCTCAGTAGCGTAGACCCCGTATACTGAAGGAGACACTGTGATAACTATGAACTACATGGTAATGCTGTAATTTTTAAAACAGCCTGTATTCCTCCCTCTGGTCCTCTTGGCATTATAGACTGGTCTATAAGGCCTCTATGTGGCTTGAAGCCCCACATATACACATTAGAATATTCAGCATGCATCCTTTATTGCAAGAGTATTGTGGATAAAGCCAACAATAGCATTTAGGAAACTCAAACCAAGCTATTGCCCAATCTCACAAGTTCTGCAAATATTTTAATCAGGTCATGTGCATTTATGGAATAACCCTTATTTTGCAGTGTGACAGACTTAAAGGGTATTCCTGTTAAATCACTCAGTTAAAATCAGGGCATCTATGACATCATGGAACATTTTTGTTTTACAGTGTGATCCTCAAAGCCTTTAACCTTTAGTTTCATGGACACTACTGTTGCTTTTTTCATCATCTTAAGGGGGTTGTCCAGGCTTGGGGTTCAAGTTTGCAGTCACTATGTGACTGCAGACTTGTGAATCATCACAGTTCACACACTGCACACTGTTAGGATTCTTCGGCAGAGGCAGGCGGGCATGTGATCACAAGCATGTGAAATTGCATACTTTCAGACGTGCTAACTAGATGTGTGCAGCTTCACTCAATTAAAGTGAAATGAACAAGGCCCAATAAGTGTAATTGGAAAGTCGCCGGAAGTATGCAAATTGCACCGGAGAATCCTGACAGTAGGCACTGAGCACGATGTAACCTATCTTTAACATTGGGTACGCAGGTCGTGTGGATGCGTCGTTTTGACGCTGCGGCGACCTGCGTCGAACGCAACAAGTTGCAATTTTGATGCGGTCGCTGCATCGTCAAAACGCCGCATCCGCACGGCCTGCATACCCAATGTTAAAGATAGGTACGCAGACCACATGCGGACATAGGCGGAGCTGACCAGAGGAGATGCCGCAGTGGGCGGAGCTTCACGGAGGAAGTCCGCAGCCCTCCGCAGCTCGACCATCCACAAATGTGAACCTAGCCTAATGGGTGTCTTTTAACGACTTCAGATTTTCAAAGACACTAAGCGGTTAAAAGTGACCTGACCATTCTTTAGGCGTTTTTTGGCTTTGAAAACTTTCTATACTTTACAATATAAGTAAATATTACATTTCAAAAGACACCCAGTAGATTCCTGGAAGTTTTTTTTAAGCGTTTTGCCAGTGTTCTTGCTTCATAAAACACTAACAGGTCCTTCATTGTTGTTGAATAGAGTTTAAAAAAAAAGTCTGGAAAACACTAGTAAAAAAGACCCAACAAAACACTGGAAAAACGCTTTAATGCCTCAGCTGTCCAAAATATTGAGAAAATGACGCAAAAAGGACTGACTAAATTGGAGAAAGACGCATATTTTTCTGATAAGATTTATTACAAAGTTTATTAAATTCAATTGTACTACTGGTTTACAAAAAAGTGCTTTCACTATTTAACCCCTTTACGACTAATGATGGACGTAGCACATCATGAGCGGGTGTCAGTTCCCACATCACGACGTACTATGTCAGCCATGGATTTAAACTGTCACTGCGTGTAAACACACAGTGACAGTTACGTGCTGAGAGCCGTCACTGACAACTGAGCGGAATGGGAAGAGGTGCGGGCACCTGTGCCATTGGTACCCACACTCAGAGCGCTGTGATCGGCAGTAAATCTGACTGACCTAACACAGTGTAAGGAGGTGGCGGAGGACCTCAGTGCTCCCTCTCTCCTTCCTGTGTGGCCCCGAGCACTTGATATAAATATGTTCTTAATGTATTGTGTTAACATCTAATTCCATTGAACTGCCTCATATTGATGTGTTGTATTTACTACATGTGGTCATATGTAAATATGTTGTCTCTTATGTACTACTGTGTACCCTTTCATTGTGGGAAGTTCCCCTTTAATTTGCCTATGTTCTATATCTTTTGTGACGGAGTCAACTTACGCTGGGTCGTTTTCTTTAAATTCGTGGCACCCACCTAGGGCGAGCTATCCTTGTGAGGAACCACCCCCTATACAGGGAGTGTCAGGGGCAAGACCAAGGTGGTGAGCCACCACGACTGCTGGAACTAGACGGCCGGCTCAGGTAGACACTAAGTATGAGTGTCTGACGACAAAGGACATGCAGGAAACAAGACAAGACGTGAATTCAAGGTATCTTCATTAAGGCAAACTCAGGGTTACATCAGGTGCAAGACATGATAAAAGGAAAACACAGCAAGGTGCGTGCGAGGGCACGCCAAGGTCCATGGCATGGTACGTGCCAGGTGGCACACCTGGGTACAGGCAAGGGCTCAATAGCATCGGACTCCGGACAGCTGGCAACGATCGACAGGATCAGGGCATCAGACTGCGGACATCAGCTCCAGACATCAGGCCGCAGTCATCAGGCTTACAATCTCTGGCAGCAATTGGCAGGTTCCGGGCTTCCGGCAGGCAAACCAGGGTTCAGGCAAGGAGGCACGACAGATCTCCAGACATGGTGCATGTTAGGGAACACGCCAAGGTCCATGGCAAGGTTCCAGGCAGGGTGCATGCTAGGGGCACACCAGGGTCCAGGGCAAGGTGCAAGGCAAGGTGCGTGTGTAGGGGACATGCCAGGGTCCAAAGTTCAAAGGACAAGACATGGTGCGTGTGTAGGGACACACCAGGGTTCTAGGTCCAAGGCAAGGTCCTGCGCGTGCCGAGGGACACGCCAGGGTCAGGGTTCAAGGCAAGGTCCTGCACGTGCCGAGGGACATGCCAGGGTCAGGGTTCAAGGTAAGGTCCTGCACGTGCCGAGGGACATGCCAGGGTCAGGGTTCAAGGCAAGGTCCTGCGCATGCCGAGGGACATGCCAGGGTCAGGGTTCAAGGCAAGGTCCTGCGCGTGCCGAGGGACACGCCAGGATGAGGGTTCAAGTCAGGGTGCGTGCTAAGAGACACGCCAGGGTTCAGGCTAAGGCAAGGGCCTGCGCGTGCTAGGAGGCATGCCAGGGTACAGGCTAGGGCCTGTGCGTGCAAGAGGGCATGACAGGGTACAAGCTAGGACCTGTGCGTGCAAGAGGGCACGACAGGGTATAGGCTAGGGCCTGTGCATGCAAGAGGGCACGACAGGGTACATTGCAAGACCTGCGTGTACTTTTACAGAAGCACGGGGAGGTATGCCAAGTAGCAGGCTAGGGCCTGCGCATGCTATTAGAGAAGCACGCAAAGCACAGTGCAGAGACAGAGTGGGTGCAAGGAAGCACAGAGAGCACGGCTGGGGCACTGGCTAGCTGGTCGGGCTGAGGCACAGACAGACGGGCAAGACTGAGGCAAACCCGGCTGAGGCATAGCAGGTGACACAGCTGTCAGTGGCCGACGAGCATGGCTGAGGCACAAGCAGGCGGGCATGGATAGGGCGGGCACGGCTGAGGCACAGACAGGAGGCTAGGAAGGCCAGGCGCGTGCAAAGGGCATGCAAAGAAACAAGGCGAGGCAAGGCAAGAAGCAAAGCAAGGCAAGGAACAGAGCAAGGAGCGGAACGTAGGCAGAAACACAGAGTCAGGTTATTGCAAGTATAGGGCTAGCAGCGGAGCGTAGGCCAAAGCCCAGAGCCGGGTCAAGGCAGAGCCTTGAGACTAGCCTAGAAATGTGCAAGAGAGCACCATAGGTCAGAGAGCAGAGATGGTGCGTGTGCCAGGAGGCACAACAGAGAACCAGGCAGAGCAAAGGCAAGACATGGCCAAGCAGGCAAAGGCAGAGAACACAGGAAGGACTACAAGTCAAAGCATAGTAAAGGCAAGACAGAGAAAAGCAGGCAAAGGCAGAGAACACAGGAAGGACTACAAGTCAAAGCATAGCAGACAAAACATGGCACAAAGGACAACACAAGACATGGCACAGGACAAAAAGCAGCATACAAGCACAGAACGTGTGCAGATACGCACGACAGGGCATAGTGCAGGGGCACAGAATACAGGGAGCGACCGAGCAGACCAAGCAGCCATGCAGGGAAGCAAAACAATACTCAGGCCCCGACCATAGGAAGGGGCAGTCTGGGGAAGGACTTCCGGTTCAGATCCTCCAGGATCATAGAGAGCATTGCTAGATCAGACTGGGCTGGACCATAGAGAAGGTCACATGATCAGGGGCTCCAGAAACACAGAGAGGTTAGCTGGGTCAGACAGTGCTGGAACATAGGAAAGGTCACATGATCAGGGGCAGGACCACAGAGACAACCACAGCAGGCAGAGCACAGACGGGCGCGCACACAGCAACGGCGTGCAGCCATGAGGTACGCGTGCGCCTACACACTGCTCCAAGAGTCACGCAGCACAGCAGTCATGAGGTGCGCAGGCACACTGCTCTAGGGATCTTGCAGCATAGCAGACATGAGGTGCGCGTGTACACTGCTCCAGGAATCTTGCAGCATAGCAGACATGAGGTGCACGTGCACACTGCTCCGGGGATCTTGCAGCATAGCAGACATGAGGTGCGTGTGCGCACTGCTCCAGGGAACTTGCATCATAACAGACATAAGGTGCGTGTGCACACTGCATCAGGGATCTTGCAGCATAGCAGACATAGCGGGCATGACATCTTTATTGCTGTGCTACGTTTGCTATGTTGTTATAGAGTTAGGGAAAGCAAGGAGTTAATGAGTGGACTGCAGCAGCAAAAGGCGGCAGGAAGCTGCTGTTCCCTGTCAGATGCTCCGCCACGTTAGCCCTGAGCAGATGTGTAGTAACAGCCGGGGCATTGCCAGACTCCCAGCAGGGAGAGGATCTGCTGCCCCGGACTAAGGATTTAAGGATCATAACACAGGCCCCATGACTTCAGAAGGGCCACTCGCTGAAGAGACTATAAGCATTTAGATACCAGAGAGTGGACTACAGCGTAACTTTGGCTACTACGGCTGTTGTGGGTACGGCCATGGATAGTGTTACGGAGAGAGCAGGAAGCCAGTGTTGTATCCTTTTCTTTTTCATCAACGTTTATTAAAAGTTTTCCCTGTTGGACCACAGCCGTGTTCTTGGACTTCACTTGCCCTGAGCACTGTGGCTGGAGGGAGAAAAGGTAACCCGTGGGAAGAAGATGTGTCAGTCCAGTCTATACAATGAGCCAGCACCGCTCCTGGTTCATTAACCTTCCAGATGCCGCTATCATGAGCGACTGCGACATTTGGAAGGTTGTGAGAGGGAGATGGCTCCGTTGCTCACCCCTATCGGCATCCCAGCTGTTTCAACAAGGGCTATAATCTGGTCTTTGGCCGGCATCCGGCTCTAGTATTGGATTAGAACATTGTGCTGGTAGAGGCCTAGCTTGGTCTGTCACTGCATGGAGACTGGCAGAAATGTCCCCTGGCCTGAGGCTGCACCTCCTGGCTGGTGGCCTCCTGCTGCGGCCCTGCGGGTCATGAAGTGAATCACCTCCTCGTCGTTGGAGAAAGTCTCCATCACCATCTCTCCGGCAGCGCCGCTCCTGCTGTAGACTCTATTCATCACTGTTCAGCTACTGTTTGGTACATCCGCTCCGGTTTTTAGCTGTGGTCAAAATGGTGCTGGTCAGTGACTCGCCACACTCTTCCTGCCCTAATGGTTCCGCCCTTCCGGAGGCCGTACTAGTTACGAGACTGCCTTCTCTTCCGTCACTCCCAGTGACTCCACACACCTCCGTCACACAGCTTTTCCCATACATAATGTAGGAGCTGATACTACACTAGTACATGATGTCTGAGGTGAATGTGCTCCCATCATCTGTAATGTGAGGTGATAACCCCAGTATTTTACTCCCTGAAACTGCAGACATGCTTCCTCCTGTTCATCCTGTGCAAGAAAGAGGGAGAGAGACAGATTTCCTGTTCTATATAAGCCCCACCCTCCTCACAGTAACTCACCAGGCACATACATACTGTGCTTCTTACTCTGAAAGCAACATCACTCTTGCTTAAAATCTACACCACTAGCTGCAGGAGTTAAGGTCCACCCATCCCCAAGTCATGTCCTCCTCCGCCTATGGCTCCAGTGGTTTCTTGAATTATGGATATGGGACGGACCCCTACTCCATCTTAAAACCACCATAACTACAGTAAACCTAAGCACTAGAATAAATACACAACACATTATTTTGGTTGTCAAAATGGCCACAGCTTTATTTAAATCACAGGATTAAAACAATCACAGTAGGAGTCAGGTGAAGTGCTAGTACATTGGGATTCACAAGTACTGTGATATCCCCAGCTGTCTGACATACAGAACCAGGACAGACGGACATAAAGAGGCGGCACGCACTGGCTTGCCATTCAAGCAGAGCCAGTAAACTTTCAGGGCACTAATGACCCTATTATCCTCACTCCTGTGCTTAACCACTGTGCCCGCCCCTGATTGACGTTACCATTACAACGTCCTTGAGGCTGGCCACCAAAGCCGAGCCTGTTCATCCTCTATTAGTTAAAATGAGTCCACCTTAACTTGTCTGCAACTTCCACCTGACTCCTAAACCGCCACCAGAGAGGCCATTTGACACCTTAAATGGACTCAACCCCCATCAACCATGCCTAATAAAGCTATCAACCATTTCTACATGCTATGAAAAGACTGTGCATACAAGTAAAAAAAATAAAATTCCAGAGCTCCGACAGATTAATTTTATCAATGCCATGCTACCAAGTTATGATCGATAATACGGTAACTACAGCAAAATAACAGTTGCTAAACATCCTGCAATGAGGATCCCATAATGGGGAATGTGGAAAGTAAACCATAATTAAGGTCGTACATACAATATGAATACCTGTATAATGACATCTGTCATGCCTCAAAAAACTATTTTACTGCATGTATTGTAGCCAGCTCTAATAATTCCCCAATTCACAGATTTTAGTTCTAGAAACCACCATTATTTACAGTAGCTGTGCGGTAAAATTTCTTAAACCCACTTACTATCACTACCCGAAAATTGATGAACATATCAATAGAAAGATATTATAAATGGGGAGTAATTAAAAACTATACGCAATATAACATCAACATTTTCAAAGGTATTATTAATAACCCTGCCACGCCATTGTTAATTGTTTTTCATGCACTTGATAACATTTACTGTTGACCTCTCCAACTGGGTCAAAGGCATTGGGAATAGGCATATTGCCCTTCGTGTTAATGCACTTGATTACTTTACTGCTCCCACTGGCTCAAGGGCACCGGGAGTAGGCATACTGACCTTTGTGTTAATGCATTCGATTATACCCTTAGCCGCTCCCATTGGCTCAAGGGCATCAGGAATAGGCATACTGCCCTTTGTGTTAATGCACTTGATTACTTTACCCTTAGTCACTCCCACTGACTCAAGGGCACACAGATTAGGTACATTGTTCTTCAGTTTCATGCACTAGATAACTGCATTGTCCAGACGACAACCTTGAAAGAAACATGGTTTGGTCAATATGAACAGTCAAAAACCGTGCCTCGACATTCTCAAGTCACATGAAAAAAGAGAGAGGGTACTTAAAGCTATAGATTGTATTGAAATGCATGCCTACCTTGTTCTCTTCTCCCCTCCAGCCGCTGTTCCTGGCTCATAGGAGCCAATTTATTCTGTAGGCATGCAAAATATGATTGCCATGACCCCAGGGACTTTACGCTAACAGGGTCCTATAAAATATAAATGCTTCTGGAGACCAGGGGGCCATACCGTGATGGTCACCCCTCCATACCAGGGGGCAATACCCGAGATGGTTACCCTCCACACCAGGGGGCCATACCTGAGATGATTACCCCTCAAAACCAGGGTGCCATACCTGAGAGGGTTACCCTTCCAAACCCAGGGGGGGTCATACTGTGATGAACCCCAAACCAGAGGTCCATACTTGATATGGTTACCCCTACTGACCAATTTATAAATAACTTCAAGGACCCACTAAAAGGAAAACAAATAACTGTTTTTTTTTTTTTTAATTTTTAATTCATGTTCTTATTAAATTAAACATAAAATAAGCATCAAAGCATACAGTTGTGGCCAAAAGTATTGACACCCCTGCAATTCTGTCAGATTATACTCAGTTTCTTCCTGAAAATGATTGCAAACACAAATTCTTTGGTATTATTATCTTCAGTTAATTTGTCTTAAATGAAAAAACAAAAGAGAATGAAACAAAAAGCAAAACATTGATCATTTTACATAAAACTCCAAAAATGGGCCAGACAAAAGTATTGGCACCCTCAGCCTATTACTTGGTTGCACAACCTTTAGCCAAAATAACTGCGACCAACCACTTCCGGTAACCATCAATGAGTTTCTTACAATGCTCTGCTGGAATTTTAGACCATTCTTCTTTGGCAAACTGCTCCAGGTCCATGATATTTGAAGGGTGCCTTCTCCAAACTGCCATTTTTAGATCTCTTCACAGATGTTCTATGGGATTCAGGTCGGGACTCATTGCTGGCCACCTTAGAAGTCTCCAGTGCTTTCTCTCAAACCATTTTCTAGTGCTTTTTGAAGTGTGTTTTGGGTCATTGTCCTGCTGGACGACCCATGACCTCTGAGGGAGACCCAGCTTTCTCACACTGGGCCCTACATTATGCTGCAAAATTTGTTGGTAGTCTCCAGACTTCATAATGCCATGCACACGGTCAAGCAGTCCAGTGCCAGAGGCAGCAAAGAAACCCCAAAACATCAGGGAACCTCCGCCATGTTTAACTGTAGGGACCGTGTTCTTTTCTTTGAATGCCTCTTTTTTTCTCCTGTAAACTCTATGTTGATGCCTTTGCCCAAAAAGCTCTACTTTTGTCTCATCTGACCAGAGAACATTCTTTCAAAACGTTTTAGGCTTTTTCAGGTAAGTTTTGGCAAACTCCAGCCTGGCTTTTTTATGTCTCGGGGTAAGAAGTGGGGTCTTCCTGGGTCTCCTACCATATAGTCCCTTTTCATTCAGACGCCGACGGATAGTACGGGTTGACACTGTTGTACCCTCGGACTGCAGGGCAGCTTGAACTTGTTTGGATGTTAGTCGAGGTTCTTTATCCAACATCCGCACAATCTTGCGTTGAAATCTCTTGTCAATTTTTCTTTTCCGTCCAAATCTAGGGAGGTTAGCCACAGTGCCATGGGCTTTAAACTTCTTGACGACACTGCGCACGGTAGACTCAGGAACATTCAGGTCTTTGGAGATGGACTTGTAACCTTGAGATTGCTCATGCTTCCTCACAATTTGGTTTCTCAAATCCTCAGACAGTTCTTTGGTCTTCTTTCTTTTACCATGCTCAATGAGGTACACACAACAGAGGTTGAGTCAACTTTAATCCATGTCAACTGGCTGCAAGTGTGATTTAGTTATTGCCAACACCTGTTAGGTGCCACAGGTAAGTTACAGGTGCCGTTAATTACACAAATTAGAGAAGCATCACATGATTTTTTGAACAGTGCCAATTCTTTTGTCCACCCTCTTTTTTATGTTTGGTGTGGAATTATATCCAATTTGGCTTTAGAACAATTCTTTTTGTGTTTTTTCATTTAAGACAAATTAAATGAAGATATTAATACCAAAGAATTTGTGTTTGCAATCATTTTCAGGAAGAAACTGAGTATTATCTGACAGAATTGCAGGGGTGTCAATACTTTTGGCCACAACTGTAAATAACTAACACGCTGGGGGGAGTCCTTGAAGCTCCCAAATCTGGTGATTACCAAACATAAAATGTACCAACAATTACTTTCAGCCGTTACCCCACTAGCTCTGGAGCACCATAGCCACAAGGGTTCCAATGTGCACTTGAATTTCCTGGGGATCCGACAAACCCTTGCCAAAACTCCTCTCCACATTTCACCAGGTCCAGAACCATATTAACTTCCAAAAAGAGGAATCCATATCCCAATGGATCCCCCAGACCAATTTCTAAGCAACTTCAAGGACCCCCCAACCACCAGGCTCCAGGTAATCCACTCAGACCTGTGCTATCTGCCATCTTAAGTAATATAAAATAAGCATTTGGTGGGTATACACCGATCCCTTTTTTTTTTTTTTTAAATTATTATTCACGCCTTTATTAAAACAAACATACTATAAAACATCAAAGCATAAATAATATTAACACGCTGGTAGGAGTCCTTGAAGCTCCCAAAATCTGGTGATTACCAAACATAAAGTGAACATAAAATGTACCAACAATTACTCCCAGCCGTTACCCCACTAGCTCGGGAGCACCATAACCACAAGGGTTCCAATGTTCACTTGAATTTCCTGGGGATACGACAAACCCTTGCCGAAACTCCCCTCCACCTTTCACCCGATCCAGAACCATATTAAATTCCAAAAGGAGGAAACCATATCCCATGGGATCCCCAAGACCATATTTAACCAACTTCAAGGACCCCTCCAACCGCACAAGATGTGGGATAAGTGAGGGTGAAAACCATGCAGGTTTACAACCAAGGTATGCAACAGGTTAGTAATGGAAAATATCCCAAAGGTCCAGAAATAGATAGAGATGGGCAATGCTGTGTTATATGCTGTAACAATAAATGAGAAGCCGCCTGCTCCTCTACAGCAGTTACAGACAGACTCTAATCACCAGCTGCGCATAAATGGTAAGAAAAAATATGTAGGTCTAATATAAGCTGCCTGCAGCCATAGGTATGTGAGCAGAAAACTGCAAGTTCTGTATCCCAGCCAGTCACTCTACTACATACAATAGACGAGAGACAGGGCTGAAAAAATGGGCCCGTGTTTTCCAGAGCAATGTGCAGCATCACACTAGGAGTGCCCACTCACTGCCCACTCAAATGTGCCCAGTTACTCCCCGATTATTTCTTTTACGCATGATAAAACATAAACCATTCAGGCCTGTGCTATCCACCATCTTAGGTAATATAAAATAAGCTCTTGGTGGGTATACTCTGATCATGCAACATATGAGGGAGACAATATACAGAAACAGGATGGATATATCCAGCAGGACAGCATGTAACATAAGAGGACTAAAGGCAGCAATAGCTACAGAAATTAAGCACTAAGCTGGAAGTCATGTCCAGGGTATATGTACAGCCAGGAAAAATAACCTGGAGACACAGGATGTTTATACCCAGCATGATCCGTATACAGCAGAGTGAGGAGTGATATCTTGTATACAGATCTGTGGTACAGGTTAAGTATACAGCACAGGAATAGATCCTTTACACATATACCACATATAGTGAGTAACCTGGTTACACAGGATCTGCACACCCAGCCTCACAGTATGTAACAGAGATGAGATCACATACAGATCATCAGACTCCATAACTGGGAAGGGGGAATAATCAGCACACAGCAGGGTCAGTATACAGTGCACTAACATGAAGTGCAGCATTTCATCATCATACATATACCATCCCCCGACTGCTCCTCTTTCACTCTCACCAGTGTCTCTAATACATGCGACTGCCCAGCTCCACCATAGTAATGGTAGACACTGTATGTGAACCCGCTCTGTCCTATCATACATAAACCCAGAGCTCATGAAGACTCTGTATAATACAGCAGTAATGTGGTATATCAGAAATGTCTGCAGGGAGGTCACACAAAAGCTGCCTCTGCGATAAGTGAGGGAACATGGCAGCTAAATGAATTTCTGAGGTAATCTTGATCCCAGATATGATGTAGGAGCTGATACTACCCTAGTACACAGTACACCATGTCTGAGGTGAATGTAGAGTAGTGTGATGGTCAACGTGTGACTGGACACACTGCCTCCAGCATGGCGAATTTCTATGGCACACGCGACCCTGGATACACCGCCTCCAGCAGGGTGAATTTAAATAATGTAACGTGCAGCCGAAAACACCGCCTCCAGCAGGCGAATTTCAGAATTACACGTATAACTGGATACACCACCTCCAGCAGGGCGAATTTAAATAATAAAGGGAAACATCAGGGAAACTGATACAATGGAGGGCCCTGCGATAGGGAACGGGGACATGGAGACCTCCTGCACTCCCCTGAGTCAGTGTCTCTACACTCCTAACGATCCCTAGGCCTGTTCCGCACCGGGCGCCGATCAGGAACCTAAAAACCCTAGCTCGCCCTGCACCTAGCCCTTTCTAGTGAAATGGACGGTGCAGAAACTAATCCCACCACTGCACTGAAACACACAAAAGGAAAGTTACAAAACAGGGATAACAGCACTTAGCTCTGCTCTGTTGCTCTTGCTCCCAGCAACAGAGACCAGCACCAGAATGCAGCTTTTCCCCAGAATCGCTGCTACTTCACCAAGCTTTGCCAGAGCTTCAAGGAACTCTCTCTATGGCTCCTTCCACACCAGGACTCTGACTGAGCTGCCAGGAACTCTCTCTAGCTCCTTCCTCCACCAAGGATGGTTGAAATGACCAATATCACCAACACCTGCTCATAGACCATGTGACCCTATATAGGAAAAGGGAATGGTCAAATGATCAGGGGCCAAAAGCTGCTATAATCCCAGTGACCACCAGGGGCAAAAGGCAAAGCAAAGAAAACATCAAGTGCAATGACCCTAACGGCCACCAGGGGCAAAACTAGAACTGAAACCACCAGCTTAAGGAAAAAAAAAAGGTTACTAGTGCTTTTATCTGTCATAATCCAACCTGGAACATGAGAAGAAGTATATCAAACATGTCTGCAGGGAGGTCACACAGAAGTTGTCTCACAGTCTGTGAGGAAAATGTAGCATGCACATGAGGGACATGGCAGCTACATGAATTTCTAAGGTAATATTGATCCCATACATAATGTAGGAGCTGATACTACACTGGTACATGATGTCTGAGGTGAATGTGCTCCTATCATCTGTAATGTGAGGTGATAACCCCAGTATTATACTCCCTGAAACTGCAGACATGCTTCCTCCTGTTCATTCTGTGCAACAAAGAGGGAGAAACGAAAAAGTGGTTTGGTACCATGTTAGCCAGTAGAAAAAATATATAAAAAGTGCTCTCAGTGAGAGAAACAAAATAGGAATCTTGTGGGTATGATACCTTTTAATGGCTAACAAATAATAGTGAATGTTGTTACAAAGCAAGCTTTCGGGACTGCTTACGTCCCTTCATCAGGCTGATAAGACAAAATATTTGAAGAAACCTTATTTATATACAGTTTAAAGCACAACATTTCAATAAACAAACAATGAGCTTGAAGAGAGAATCCTTAATTAGGTAAGATCAGATAGGTAGTATGAAAAGTTCTGAAGATCAAAGGGCTACTTGGAGTAGATAGCTCAGATATGGTAATGGGTCATAAAACCATCTGACAAATTGAGTCCTGTGTGAATAGAATCAAAGATAGTAATGAATTTATGCTCCCACACTCTCCATTGTTTCTGTGATTTAAAATTGCCTTTTAAAATGACAACTTTCATATTGCCTATGTTGTGTCCTGGACCACAGAAATGTTTAGCCACAGGTAAATGGTTTTTTTTGTCTGTAATTGTATGAACAATTACAATTGATACAATTACAATTGATACAATTCATACAATTACAGACAAAAAAACCCATTTACCTGTGGCTAAACATTTCTGTGGTCCAGGACACAACATAGGCAATATGAAAGTTGCCATTTTAAAAGGCAATTTTAAATCACAGACGCATCGGTGAGTGTGGGAGCATAAATTCATTACTATCTTTGATTCTATTCACACAGGACTCAATTTGTCAGAAGGTTTTATGACCCATTACCATATCTGAGCTATCTACTCCAAGTAGCCCTTTGATCTTCAGAACTTTTCATACTACCTATCTGATCTTACCTAATTAAGGATTCTCTCTTCAAGCTCATTGTTTGTTTATTGAAATGTTGTGCTTTAAACTGTATATAAATAAGGTTTCTTCAAATATTTTGTCATATCAGCCTGATGAAGGGACATAAGCAGTCCCGAAAGCTTGCTTTGTAACAACATTCACTATTATTTGTTAGCCATTAAAAGGTATCATACCCACAAGATTCCTATTTTGTTTCTCTCACTGAGAGCACTTTTTATATACAAAGAGGGAGAGAGACAGATTTCCTGCTCTATATAAGCCCCATCCTCCTCATAGTAACCCACCAGGCACATACATACTGTGCTTCTTACTCTGAAAGCAACATCACTCTTGCTTAAAATCTACACCACTATACCAAAAAAGCCGCAGGAGTAAAGGTCCACCCATCCCCAAGTCATGTCCTCCTCCGCCTATGGCTCCAGTGGTTTCTGTCTTTTCATTTTCACCTGCCTGGTTAACTAACCTTGCAAAAACTTGACACACACACACAGGCCATAGGGATAAAATACTTTTTATAATATGCATACATTTTGACCACAAAAAATAACTTTTCAGCACCGTTTCCACAACATCTTCTTGAGGGGGTCAGGACGTCTTGTCCACCCTCTTACATATCACAGCACACAGGCTTCAGAAATACTTTAAAATTTGCAAGTTTTTCCTATGTGTGCAGTGGGTTTCCTCCAGGTACATTGATTTCCTCCCACAATTCAAAGATACACTGAGAGGAAATTCTCCTGAATGATCTTTTGCTGATTTAAGACCAATTCAAAGTCAAGTTCAATGCACTTATTGGTGGCTTTGCTGTCGGCCTTACACAGGGGTTAAGCAAAAATGTTTCTTGTTGTATTTATTACTCTTTGCTAACTGGTATTGCTACATGTTTACATGTATTACCGCACGTATGACATGGTACTGTTAACACTTCTGGGTATCACCATCGTTTTGTCTTTACGTTTTACTGTATTATTGCGTTTACTTGCACATAGTTGTGATAATGTTTACTGCATTCCATGGTTTGTCATTTATAGTATAGGGAAAGTGTTATTTGGACACTAGAGGGGGGCACTCTAGTGTATAGAATTCGTAGTAGGAGGGGCTGCCGGGAGTTAAGGAAAAAGAAGGGAAGTTAATGGAGATGGGGCCAAGGTGCCCGAAATGTCCACATGGGCTGTAGACCCAGGACGACTCGGCAGCCACACAACGTTAAGCAGTGACAACCCACATTATCCATGGCTACTGGACATCATTGCAGTTGGCCAGTACAGTAGAGAGAGGATGTGACGACTCATAGCCTGGGCAGACGCCATTAGGGCAGGAGTCGGTTGTAGTGAGGAAAAGAAGGAAGTTGAAGCTTCGCAGAGAACTGTACAGATGGGTCGAATGCTGTTCCAGAGGCAACCAAACCAGGTGGCTGATGATTTTAAGTCTTGGGCGAAACAGGTAGAAGGAATTGTCATCATGGCGAGGTTAAGCCAGGAAGAAAATGCGAAGCAGTCTAAGATGGTACGGTCCGGTCGTAGAATCATAGAATCGTAGAGTTGGAAGGGACCTCCTGGGCCATCTGGTCCAACTCCCTGCTCAAAGCAGGATTCGCTAAATCATCCCAGTCAGATGTCTGTCCAGCCTCTGTCTGAAGACTTCCATTGAAGGAGAACTCACCACTTCTCGTGGCAGCTTGTTCCACTCATTGATCACTCTAACTGTCAAAAAGTTTTTTCTAATATCTAATCTGTGTCTCCTCCCATTCAGTTTCATCCCATTGCTTCTAGTCTTTCCTTGTGCAAATGAGAATAAAGTTGATCCTTCTACAATGTGACAGCCCTTTAGATATTTGTAGACAGCTATTAAGTCTCCTCTCAGTCTTATCTTTTGCAAACTAAACATTCCCAAATCCTGCAACCTTTCCTCATAAGACAGGGTTTGCAGACCGGTCACCATTCTGGTCGCTCTTTTCTGAACTTGCTCCAGTTTGTGGATGTCTTTTTTAAAATGTGGTGCCCAAAACTGGACACAATATTCCAGATGAGGTCTGACCAAAGAAGAGTAGAGGGAAATAATGACTTCACGTGATCTAGACTGTATGCTTCTGTTAATACATCCTAGAATTGCATTTGCCTTTTTTGCTGCTGCATCACACTGTTGACTCATATTCAGTCTGTGATCTATTAGTATACCCAAGTCTTTTTCACATGTGCTGTTGCTTAGCCCTATTCCTCCCATTCTGTATATGCTTTTTTCATTTTTATTGCCCAGATGTAGTACTTTGCATTTTTCCCTGTTAAAAACCATTCTGTTAGTTGCTGCCCACTTCTCCAGTTTATTTATATCTTTTGAATCCTCTCTCTCTTCTCTAGTATTAGCTATCCCTCCTAGCTTTGTGTCATCAGCAAATTTAATCAGTTTACCCTCAATTCCTTCATCTAAATCATTTATAAAGATGTTGAACAATACAGGGCCCAGGACAGAGCCCTGTGGTACCCCACTTGAGACATTCTTCCAACCGGATGTGCAGCCATTTACAACCACTCTTTGGGTACGATCACTAAGCTAGTTATGAATCCACCTAACAGTTGCCTTGTCCATTCCATACTTAGTCATTTTTTCAATAAGGATTGTATGAGATACTTTGTCAAATGCATTGCTGAAGTCAAGATATACTATATCTACAGCATTTCCTTGATCCACCCAATCAGTGATTCCGTCATAGAAGGAAATTAAGTTAGTCTGACATGACTTATTAGTTACAAACCCATGCTGACTCTGTTTAATCACTTCATTCTTATCCAGGTACTGACATACATGTTGTTTAATAATTTGTTCAAAGATCTTTCCTGGTATAGAAGTCAGACTCACCGGCCTATAGTTGCCTGGGTCCACCTTCTTCCCCTTTTTGAAGATAGGAACAACATTTGCTCTTCTCCAGTCTTCTGGGACTTCTCCTGTTCTCCAAGAATTTTCAAAGATTATGGAGAGGGGTTCAAAAATTTCTTCTGCTATCTCCTTCAGTACTCTGGGGTGTAATTCATCTGGACCTGGAGACTTGAATTCATTTAGGTTAGCTAAGTGTTTCCTCACTATCTTTCTGTTTATAGTTATCCTGGATTCTTCTATTCCCTTAATAGGACAGTGAAGAACAGTTGATGCTACATTTCCTTTCTGAGAGAAAACAGATGCAAAATAGGAATTTAAAAGTTCGGACTTCTCAACATCCTGTCACCATTTCATCATTTTCATCCTGTAAAAATCCTATAGCATCTTTGACTTTTCTTTTACTTTTGTAATATCCCCAAAATCCTTTATTATTGCTTTTGACATCTCTTGCAAGCCTCAATTCATTGTCAGCTTTAGTAATCTGATTTGTGCCCTGCAGGTTCTGCAGACAGCATTATATTCTTGTTTAGATATGCCTTCCTCTTTCCATTTTATAAACATTTTTTTCTTCCTTTTTAGCATGTGCTTAAGTTCTGTGTTCATCCATCCTGGTCTCCTTAAATGCTTCCTATTCTTCCCTCTTTTCGGAATTGTTAACAATTGTGCTTTGAGAATTTCTTTTTTCAAGATTTCCCATCCTTCCTGGACATTTTTGTCTTTAAGGATATCCAGCCATTGGATCCCTCCAATTCTCTTTCTGAATCCCTTAAAATCTGCCTTTCTGAAATCTAACCTTGACGTCTGAGTCTTCACAGGTCTTCCTCCTCTAGTTATCCAAAATTCTAAAATAGCATGGTCGCTACCTCCTAGGGTCCCAGCCACTTTTACCTCCTCAACCATTTCCTCCCTGTTTATAAGGATTAGATCCAAGGTAGCAGTTCCCCTTGTTTTCTCCCCTACCTTTTGGAAGATAAAGTTGTCAGCAAGAGAGGATAACCATTTCCTTGACCTGTTAGTTTTGCCTGAGAGAGATTCGCAACAAATGTCTGGATAGTTGAAATCTCCCATGACAACTATGTCATATTTTTTGGAGAACTTGGCCATTTGATGCATAAAGAGTTCATCCATATCTTCAGCTTGCACAGGCGGCCGGTAGTAAATGGCTATAATGGTGTCTTTTCCATTGTTCTGTCCTTGTATTCTTACCCAAACAGTTTCCACAGAACTCCCAGTCTCTGAAGCTTCAATCTCTGTGCAGATATACGCGTTTCTAACATACAATGCGACACCTCCTCATCGTTTATCAAGTCTGTTTCTTGCAAATAAGTTGTATCCTTCTAGTCTTGTATTCCAATCATGTGTATTGTCTCACCAAGTTTCAGTGATTCCAATGACATCATATTTCTTTTCCTGTGTTAGTAGTTCCAATTCTCCTTGTTTGTTGCCCATGCTTTGTGCATTAGTATAGAAACATTTTAGTTTGTGATTGGTTTCTCTTTCTCCAATATTTTTATTAATTAGATTCTTTTGTCTTTGTTCTTCCTTTCCACTTCTAATAGCAGAGTTCTCAATAGCATTTGTCAGGTGTATAGCTTTTTCTGGTCTTGTGCTTCCCTTCCCGTGTGCCGAATGGAAGCGTCAGCAAAGTACAGAAAGCTGAGGAAGCAAGTAAAGTTGAATGCTTATCCCATGATGTGCCAACTGTGGATATAATGTGTGAAGTTATCAGTAAAGAAACCATTCAAGTTACTCTTGACTGTGTCTCAATTATTGGGAGTTGCTTTAGAGAAGGGCCATCGCCGCTTGGGAAGTGCACAGGGGGACCCGAACCTGGAGATGCAAATACACTGAAGAGTGAAATGCAATTTTCTGTGAGGGAAGGCTGGGACACTGAAGCTTTAGTGTCTCTGGCCACGACTATAGTCTTGGCCTCCCCTTACATTTTGCATAGTCTGCAGGATGCGACTACCTCGCAATGCGGGGCTCCCGTGGAAAAAAAGAGTTGTTGATGATGATGTTGATGATGTGTGTGTGACTGCTGTGCCCCTGGAAAATGACCAGGAAAAGGAGCAAGTGGTCGCTGGATCTGGAGAGGAATTTGTGGTCATGGATGAAACACTGGATTTGCCTACTAAAGATTTTATGACAACACCGGACTTGACTACTGAATTGGACTTGGCTTATTTGATGAGAAAGTCTGACACCATTACTGTGACCAAGATGGCAGCTGTGGAATTGGCGGAAGATGGCAAAGAAGTAGACCACAACAAGAACCGCATCCTTCGTGGGCGTTGCCGTCGTCCCCTGGCGCCAAAACCTGCCTCTCAGTATGCCCCAGTCTGTCCATGATGGGTGCGGATAAAGAAGAGAAGAACTCACCTCTTCCACTGACTAACAACAGATGTGTGGAGTTGTCGAAGGTGGACCCCCCCTGGAAATGGGTGGGACCCAGAAGAACATCCCAGAAGAAGCTGTGCGACGCCATTTTGCGAACTAGAACCGGCCGCAATGCAGCACTCTTGCACCCGTAGATGCCAGGGCGTGGGCCGCATTGAATGGAGGTAATGGCAGGGGAGAGTGGGAGCCCAGCCTGGCAAGACAAGCAAGGAATCGGCGGAGGTCCCTACCTGTTTGACTGAGGAGTTGCCTCGGCCCCGGAGTCGGCAGCTAACAGAGTTATCGTTTTTTCGGGAGCTGGACTCTTCGTGTGCGGAACCAGCGGTGCAGCGTCGGACCTGAGGATCAGGTGATCCGGAGCCCTTGATGTTCGTTCAGCGGACACCGGAACTGGCGTCTGCCCGTGAAGAACCATAGCCGGAAGTAAAGATCGAGCCAGCACCGCGGAGGGAGTCAGCGTTCCTGGGAAGACCACGAACAGCTCGTCCTCATCTGAGAGCCCTGTCCTGGAGGACGTCGTCCGCCCCTTCATCCCCATGGGGGAGCCAGCCTCTTCATCCCAGCTGTCGGAGGCTCGGCCTACTTCCCACTCTGCCACGGCACTGGGAGCCACCGGCAACCGAGGGTCCTTTTCCCACTCCCAGGCAGGCTGCCTGAGTGGAGGGAGTTATAAAAGATAAAAAAAACAAAGAGAGAGGGAAGTCTGGATGGAACGGAGGCGCTCTGGCAGGGCGGTGTACCTGCAGATGGCTAGTCTACACCGACACTAAGCAAGGATATGGCTTTATCAGGGAGGAAGGGACTGACACCAAAGTCTATATAAATGTGGTGTCTGTTAAATTTGGCCTGTTGCTGAAGAAGGGAGATCAGGTCACCTTCCTCAAGGAGGACTGTCCCCGAAGGTATTTCGTGGTAGCGGTCACTCACTTCAGCAAAGACGACATGGGGCTCTTCCTGGAATTGGTACAGGCCCAAACGTCAGCTGCCACTCTGGGGCCTGCCGGCGCTACCACTTGCGCTGCTGTGAAGCGGTCTGCATCCTCTATAGCCGCATAGATGACCTCAGAAGAAAAAGGAGCAATACGTGATATGTGCCATTGAACGTTATTTTTGTGAATAAGTCCGTTTGATAAAAAGTTGATTCAGAACTGTTGCACGATTTAAGAGCCACACGGTCATTGCGACCCATTAACAATGCTGAAGCGAAGTGTTGTTTGTTTTCTTCTGCTTTTTGTAAATTTATTTATTTTGGCCTAGAGTTTGGAAAAATGTTTGGTCAGGGACGACCAAACTTAAGGAAACGGAGAGTGTAAAGGGTGCAGGGATTCGCTCTGGTAGGTAATGGCAGGGCTGCAGTAACGAGGTAACACACAGGATTAAAGTCCAATTTCAGTGGTTTAATGTCACTTTGCAAACAGCAGGTTAACAGAAAATAAGGGAAAAACATAAATGTACTCCAGCTTGGAGAACCCCTGGTCCCAGACTCACTCCTTGCACAGGACGGGCTGCCAGGTCCTGCGGCATCCGCCAGGTGCCATTCCCAGGGTTGTTTGGAGTCTTGCTGCTATAGCTCTGCAGCACATGCAGTCCAGCAAACAGATTCAGGCTAACTCCAGCCATGTTCCTGTATCTTCCACACACACTTACCATGTGCCAAATACCAACCTCCATTACATAGCCCATAACCCCTCCCACCGGTGAGATAAAACATCACATGGGCTGATCACGTGACCATGACATCATCGCAGCTCCTGTCTTTAGGGAAAAAGCTGGCCAAACATTAATCTGCTGGGAGAAATGTATCTCCCATCCAGTAAAACACCCTTTACTGTACCACAAGAGGTTAAGTAAAAATATTTCTTGTTGTATTTATTACTCTTTGCTAACTGGTATTGCTACATGTTTACATGTATTACTGCACATATGACATGGTACTGCTACCCCTTCTGGGTATTACCATTGTTTTGTCTTAACGTTTTACTATTGTCTCTATGCTTTACTATGTATTATTGCGTTTACTTGCACACAGTTATGATAATGTTTACTGCATTTCACGGTTTGTCATTTATAGTATAGGGAAAGCGTAGTACTCTATTTTGGACACTAGAGGGGGACATTCTAGTGTATAAAATTCGTAGCAGCATAGGGTTAAGTGTAGAAGGGGTTGCCGGGCGTTAAGGATAGAGAAGAAGGGAAGTTAGTTGAGATGGGGCCAGGGTGCCCGAAGTGTCCACATGGGCTAGAGGCCCAGGACGGCTCAGCAGCCACACAACGTTAAGCAGCGACAGCCCACGTTATCCACGGCCACTGGACATCATTGCAGTGGGCCAATACAGTAGAGAGAGGATATGGCGACGCCGTTAGAGCGGGAGTCGGTTAGAGTGAGGAACAGAAGGAAGTTGAAGCTTCGTGGGTAACGGTACAGACGAGTCGGATGCTGTTCCAGAGACAACCAAACCAGGTGGCTGATGATTTCAAGTATGGGGCGAAACAGGCAGAAGGAATTGTTATCATGGCGAGGTTAGGCCAGGAAGAAACTGGGAAGCAGTCTAAGATGGTCCAGTCCGGACGTGTGGCGAATGGAAGCGTCAGTAAAGTAGGCAAAGCTGAGGAAGCAAGTAAAGTTGAATATGTGTCCCATGATGTGCCAACTGTGGATATAATGTGTAAAGAAACCGTTCAAGTTACTCTTGTCTGTGTCTCAATTACTGGGAGTTGCCTCAGAGAAGGGCCATCACCGCTTGGGAAGTGCCCAGGGGGACCGAACCTGGAGATGCAGATACACTGAAGAGTGAAATGCAATTTTCTGTGAGGGAAGGCTGGGACACTGATGATTTAGTGTCTCTGGCCATGACTAAAGTCCTGGCCTCCCCTTATAATTATACAGCTTCAGATGCCAGGAAGGACATCAAAACTGAGTGATCGGTGGTAGCAGCAAAAGAATCTGTGACTAGCCCTAGCTGCAGCACTGTGTAAATTACTGGAAGTAGCTGTGCACTGTGATTCTGTAGGTGAGTTTCTGTGCAATCAATGTGCCAGGGTTTTCTACAACAGTAGTGGCATGGTAGTATCAGCCTGAACATTGTGCCTAGAAGTCAACAGGGAGACCGATACCAGAAGGTTTGCTGTGCAAGTTTCTGGGATGCTACATCATGTGTTAGGAACGGCGGAACGCACTAAATAAAAATAATAATAAAGTGCATTCGCCGCTCGGGGTCCACCGTGCAGTAGGTGTTACAACCGCAGCTGAGTAATGGCAGACGAGCAATATGGCGATATAATGCGCACAGGTTCAACTTCACCCGAAGTGCACAGAGCGGGCTCTGTTCACACACAGAGGCGCCGCAACAAAACATACAAAAAGGCTGAGCCTGTTAGAGTCACAGGCCTCAGGTAAATGCACACAAGGTATAAGGTCACAGGAGCAGGAACTAACACAGAGGGGCTGCATCCGTCTAGACCTACTGCGAACGCCAAGAAGGGCTGCAACTGCAGCGCAGGACACTGCCGCTGGACGACACAGCTACAAAGCAGGCGCTATGTCGGACGCTAACGCAGAGGTGCGGTGTGCACAGTGGCCTAAGGCTTGCCACAGACTGGCGCAGACTACTGAACTAATTCCCTATCCACATGCGTAATATCAGAGGGAAGGGGTTTCATAATAAGTCAGTCACCAGAATCATACATCCGTCACCATTCACACATAGCAGTATAGTCTATACTAGCGCCTGGCGGAACGGCCATGCGCGCTTTTTATAGCAGCCGGGACCTTCCGGAAGCTTCCAGATCTCCGAGATGGACCAATGAGATCTGGAGCAGGACCTGAGCACATGACTCCCGATCTCCAATGGGAAACCGTCTCATGAGCATGCTCAGTAGGAGGACAGAGGGACTTAGCCCCTGGAGAAATTTGCTGCAAGGCAATCTCCTCTGCGGTAGATAAAGAGCAAGAGACCGCAGAATGTAAGGGTTTGGATTCCTGCAGAGCAGACGCAGGAACCTGACTCCTAACATCATGAGATAAAGTCCCGACAAAGAGCCACATGTTTGAGAGGGGACTGCACTGTACCCTCCGCAGTCGCTTGGTGTCATAGGTCTGATTACACTAATTCCAGCACGTATTAGAACTGCTTCACCATCCTATTAAGCAGTTCAGGTTTTCCTTGCACTGTTATGGCAAGGGTTAATCAGTTCAGTTAATCTCCTAGAGTTCTACATCCTGAATTGTCTGTTCTGTGTTAGCCATTCCCCTCTGGAATATATGCTCACCACTGGCACTTGGGTGTTGCCAGTGATAGTTCTACTTCCTGGTTTGGTAGTGAAGGAGAAAGTTCACTGTGTGAAGTGGGCAGTTGGAGAGTTACCGTATTTCACAGACTGCTGAGTGGAGTTGGTTTGCGTATTTATCCTCATCTCATATTTGGTTTCCCCTTCCCACATTTCCCCTGTTTCCAACTCTGTTATTTTGTAAGTGTATTTGTCTGTTTACCCCAATCTGTCTGCTTAACCCCTTACCTACAATGGATGTAATATTCCGTCCATGTGACCCTGGACCTAATTACCATGGACGGAATATTACGTCCCAGCGATCAGCGGCGCCCACATGGTGAGTGCCGCTGATCGCGGCCGGGTTGTCAGCTGATTATCACAGCTAACACCCGGCACAATGTGTCAGGGGCGGTCACGGACCGCCCCCGACACGTTAACCCCTTGTACACCACACCGCGATCAAACGCGATCGCGGTGTACCGGGGGTTAAAGGGAAGCATCGGCAGGGAGGGGGCTCCCTCCTTGCTTCCCTGAGCCCCCCACAGCAGCGCAATGTGCAGCGCTGCTGCGGGGGTCTCTTTCCCTACATCCAAGATGGATCCAAGATGGCGACGGGGGCCTTCGGGGGGCCTGTAGGGAGCTGACTTCCTCACTGCCTGCAAAGCGCAGGCATGAGGAAGTCTGCAGAACTGCCTGTGACAGATTGCTGATCTGTCACAGTGATCTGTGATGTGACAGATCAGCGATCTGTCACAGGACAGTGATGTCCCACCTGGGACAAGGTAATAAAGTAAAAAAAAAAAAAAAAAGTGTTAAAAATAATTTTAAAAAAATCTCTAAATAAATTAGTAAAAAAAAAAAAAATATTCCCCAATAAATCCATTTTTTCAAAATAAAAAAAAACAAAAACAATAAAAGTACACATATTTGGTATCGCCGCGTCCGTAGCGACCCGCCCTATAAAACTGTCCCATTAGTTAACCCCTTTAGCAAACCCCTTAAAAAATAAAAATAAAAAACGAAGCAAAAAATAATGATTTATTATCATACCACCGAACAAAAAGTGCAATAACGCGCGATCAAAAAGACGCATATAAATATCCATGGTACCCCTGAAAATGTCATCTTGTCCCGCAAAAAATGAGCCACCATACAGCATCATCCGCAAAAAAATAAAAAAGTTATAGCTCGCAGAATAAAGCGATACAAAAATAATTATTTTTTATATAAAATTGTTTTCATTGCAAAAAACCGACAAAACATAAAAAAATGACCTAAATGAGGTATCGCTGTAACCGTACTGACCCGAAGAATAAAAACACTTTATCAATTTTACCGCACGCGGAACGGTGTAAACGCACCCCCCAAAAGAAATTCATGAAACGCTGGTTTTTGTTCATTCTGCGTCCCAAAAATCGGAATAAAAAGCGATCAAAAAATGTCATGTGCCCGAAAATGGTACCAATGAAAATGTCAACTCGTCCCGCAAAAAATAAGACCTCACATGACTTGGTGGGTCAAAATACGGAAAAATTATAGCTCACAATATGTGGTGATGCAAAAACTGTTTTTACAATAAAAAGCGTCTTTTAGCGTCTGACAGCCGCCAAACATAAAAACCGCCATAAATAGTAAATCAAACCCCCCGTTATCACCCCCTTAGTTAGGGAAAAATAATAAAACTAAAAGAAAATGTATTTATTTCCATTTTCCCATTAGGGTTAGGGTTAGGGCTAGGGCTAGGGTTAGGGTTAGGGCTAGGGTTAGGGCTAGGGCTCAGATTAGGGTTAGGGGTGTGTTGGGTTTAGAGTTGGAGTTATAATTGGGGGGTTTCCACTGTTTGGGCACATCAGGTGCTCTCCAAATTCAACATGGCGTCTGATCTCAATTCCAGCCAATTCTGCGTTGAAAAAGTCAAATGGTGCTCCTTCCCTTCCAAGCTCTGCCATGCGGCCAAACAGTGTTTTACCCCCACATATGGGGTATCAGCCTACTCAGGACAAATTGCAAAACAACTTTTGGGGTCCAATTTCTCCTGTTACCCTTAGGAAAATAAAAAATTGGGGGCAAAAATATCATTTTTGCGGAAAAAAATGATTTTTTTATTTTCACGCCCAGGCGTTATAAACTTCTGTGAAGCACTTGGGGGTTCAAAGTGCTCACCACACATCTAGATAAGTTCATTAGGGGGTCTAGTTTCCAAAATGGGGTCACTTTTGGGGGGTTTCCACTGTTTAGGTACATCAGGGGCTCTCCAAACACACATGACACCCGCAGACCAATCCATCAAAGTCTGCATTCCAAAACGTCACTACTTCCGTTCCGAGCCCCGACGTGTGCTCATACAGTAGTTTTCTCCCACATATGAGGTATCAGCATACTCAGGACAAATTGGACAACAGCTTTTGGGGTCCAATTTCTCCTGTTACCCTTGGGAAAATAAAAAAAATGGGGACTAAAAGGTGATGTTTGTTGAAAAAATACGATATTTTTATTTTCACACCCGGTCATTATAAACTTCTGTGAAGCACTGGGGGGGTTCAAAGTGCTCACCACACATCTAGATAAGTTCATTAGGGGGTCTAGTTTCCAAAATGGGGTCACTTGTGGGGGGTTTCCACTGTTTAGGTACATCAGGGGCTCTCCAGAAGCAACATGACACCTGCAGACCATGCCATCAAAGTCTGCATTCCAAAACGTCACTACTCCCCTTCCGAGCCCCGACGTGTGCCCATACAGTAGTTTTCTCCCACATATGAGGTATCAGCATACTCAGGACAAATTGGACAACAACTTTTGGCATCCAATTTCTCCTGTTTCCCTTGGGAAAATAAAAAAATTGGAGACTAATTGATCATGTTTGTGGAAAAAATACGATTTTTTTATTTTCATGCCTGGGCATTATAAACTTCTGTGAAGCCCTTGGGGGTTCAAAGTGCTCACCACACATCTAGATAAGTTCCCCAGGGGGTCTAGTTTCCAAAATGGGGTCATTTGTGGGGGGTTTTCACTGTTTAGGTACATTAGGGGCTCTCCAAAGGCAACATGACACCCGCAGACCATTCCATCAAAGTCTGCATTCCAAAACATCACTACTTCCCTTCCGAGCCCCGACGTGTCCCCATACAGTAGTTTTCTCCCACATATGGGGTGTCAGCGTACTCAGGACAAATTGGACAACAACTTTTGGGGTCCAATTTCTCCTGTTACCCTTGGGAAAATAAAAAAAATGGGGACTAAAAGATGATGTTTGTGGAAAAAATACGATTTTTTTATTTTCACACCCGGGCTTTATAAACTTCTGTGAAGCACTGGGGGTTCAAAGTGCTCACCACACATCTAGATAAGTTCCTTGGGGGGTCTAGTTTCCAAAATGGTGTCATTTGTGGGGGGTTTCTACTGTTTTGGTACATCAGGGGCTCTCCAAACGCGACATGGTGTCCGATCTCAATTCCAGCCAAAAACGTCAAATGGTGCTGCTTCCCTTCCGAGCTCTGCCATGCGCCCAAATAGTGGTTTACCCCCACATGTGTGGTATCAGCGCACTCAGGATAAATTGCACAATATCTTTTAGGGTCCTGTTACCCTTGGAAAAATAAAAATTGGGGGTGAAAAGATCATTTTTGTGGAAAAAATATGATTTTTTAATTGTACCGCTGTACGTTATAAACTTCTGTGAAGCCCTTGTGGGTTCAAAGTTCTCACCACATATCTAGATAAGTTCCTTGGGGGGTCTAGTTTCCAAAATGGGGTCACTTGGGGGGGTTTTCACTGTTTAGGTACATTACGGGCTCTCCAAACGCGACATGGCGTCCGATCTGAATTCCAGCCAATTTTGCATTGAAAAAGTCAAACGGCGCTCCTTCCCTACTGAGGTCTGCCATGCACCGAAACAGTGGTTCCCCCCCACATATCAGGTATCAGCGTACTCAGGACAAATTGCACAATAACTTTTGCAGTCCAATTTCTCCTGTTACCCTTGGTAAAATAAAGAAAATTGAACCTGAAGTATTTTTTTTGTGAAAAAAAGTTAAATGTTCATTTTTTTTAAATATTCAAAAAATTCCTGTGACGCACCTAAAGGGTTAATAAACTTCTTGAATGTGGTTTTAAGCACCTTAAGTGGTGCAGTTTTTAGAATGGTGTCACTTTTGGGTATTTTCTATCATATAGACCCCTCAAAGTGGCTTCAAATGTGATGTGGTCCCTAAAAATAAAATGGTGCTGCAAAAATGAGAAATCGCTGGTCAATTTTTAACCCTTAGAACTTCCTAACAAAAAAAAAATTTGGTTCCAAAATTGTGCTGATGTAAAGTAAACATGTGGGAAATGTTATTTATTAAGTTTTTTGCGTGCTGTATCGCTGTAATTTAAGGGCATAAAAATTCAAAGTTGGAAAATTGCGAAATTTTCAAAATTTTCGCCAAATATCCGTTTTTTTCACAAATAAACGCAAGTTATTTGAATGCAATTTTACCACTAACATAAAGTACAATATGTCATGAGAAAACAGTGTCAGAATCACCGGGATCCATGGAAGCGTTTCAGAGTTATGACCTCATAAAGGGACAGTGGACAGAATTGTAAAAATTGGCCCGGGAGTTAACGTGCAAACCACCCTTGGTAGTGAAGGGGTTAATGTTTTCCTATACATTTTGACCTCTCACATCCCTGGGTGGGGAGGGATCAGAGAAGGGTTAAGTAAAGAGCATAGCTAGGTACGAGACCGCACTATCTCCACCATCCGGGCGACAGGGATAGACTATATCAAATTAGCTGAAACATGGACTTCATGCTTTATTTTCCAGGGTTTCAGAAGATGGGCAATATTGTGTGTAGACTCATGGGGTTTGTGTCCCAGGGCTGCTCTTATTATCCCCAGTTTGGCCATGCAAGTATTAGTCCGCATCCATTACCAATTTCCAGGTCCTTTATATTCTAGAAGTACTCAATTTAAAGGCCCCCATACACATTAGATTAATGTCAACTGAACCTACTGATACTTTCTGTCTCAACCCACAGTGTATTGTGATGGGGGCCTCCTGACTCTCCCTCAACAGATGATGTTAGGGGAGAGAAAAATTCAGCATACTCAATTTTGAACTGCTGATCCTTTTGTTCTCGGTGAGTTAAGATCCCGTTACATTTAGCGATGCACCAGCGATCCCGACAACGATACGACCCGGTCAGGATCGCTGGTGCATCACTAAATGGTCACTAGTAAGCTGCCAAACAGGCAAATCTCACCAGCGATGCAGCAGCGGTCGGCGGTCGTTACTTACCTGTCAGACGGCAGCTCTGGTGGCGACTTCCTCCCGCGTCCATGGAGTCGCTCTTCGGCGCCAGCAGGAAGCCGACAACTAGAAATGGACCAGGACGATCTCGCGCAATCAACGATAGCCAGTGGGGAGCCGGGTCGGAGGTAAGTGTCACATGTAGCGATATCGCTACCGATATCGCTGTTGCGTCACAAAATCGGTGAGGCTTTAGCGATATCGCTATGTGTAAAAGGCCCTTTAAGCTGCTGCTATAGCGATGACAATGCCGGAGAGAACAGAGTGAGTGGAAGTTGGGACAAAACCCTGACCTGCCGGGACTAAGGGCTCGTTCACATAAAACGCTTAAAACAGACGAGTGGAATCCGATATAACATCAATGTTATTCAATTTGGCAGTTCAGATCTGCATATTTATGCTCAGTTGTATTCGGTATTCAATTTTACTCCAAAATCAGACAGTGTGAGGAAAAAAAAAAATTGAATGCTATATGGACTGAGTGGCATCTGTTTTTTACAGAAACATTACAATTCTCTAGCATAGAAACTGTAAATGGTCCTGTAAAAAATTAATAACTGCTGGGTAAAAAAAGGATTGTATATGGACTACAAATGTGGAGCGCATGGATGACGTGAGAAAAAATGTCCAACTGTATGAGAATAGGACAGATTTTTTTTATGCTAATGTGAGAGAACCCTAACTCAAATAGGGACTGCCCTGCTGAATCTGGGACGCTTGGATTTGGCCAACCTGCGTGTTTAACACTACATAGGTGCGTCAGTGTTTAAGGCACAGTATCACATAAAATCCTAAGTACACAAAACATATGCATAAATACATACAATTAGACAAATAAGAGCCAATAGATGCATAATCATAGAATAAATGTAGCCATTAGACAAATAAAAATTCCCCTTAAGTTACAAAAAGCAACGCCAAAAGGAAGTACAATTACAAAAAGGAGAACAAAGGAGTTATATGCTTGAATATAACAATTTAAAAATACATAGAATATATTGTACACATATTGTACACATAAAATTCATGGAGGTGGAAAGATAATGCAAAGGTAACCCGGCAGTGTAAACACAATAACCTGAATAAATAGATATCTAAAAATGCATGAGGGATAGTCCACATATAATAATGCAAACATATAAGTGTCACAATAAATAAATAATACACAGATATTATCATTGAGTTATAGCGCAAACTGCAAGGCTACCACTAAACCCCCCTCCTCTGCAAACAAACTAAAAAAAATTTAAAACAGCCCCTAACGTGTGTTTCGGGTGTTCAGTGTGTTGTTTCCTCAGGGGTCCGGTATTCTAATCTATCTAACAGTACCATAAATATTTTCAGCGTCAATCACATGATCAGAACTCCGGCCAATGACATTGAGGTAGGTGGGGCATGTGCGCACAGCTGCACAAACCCACCAACCTCTACCTGGAAAATCAAGGTATCATCAAGGTAACATCAAGGTAGCGTGGGAGTGGGAATGCATCACAATGGTTTCCAAGCATGTGGAAACACATTGTAGATGCCAGGGAATGAAAGAGGGCAGGAATCGGCAGAGTGCCCATGTGCACATCAATGCTCATAGGTTTGCATAAGAGTGCATCAAGTGCCAGCACACAGAAGAAACTATTGCACAGACCAGAGTAACTACAGTAAATGCTTTTAAAAAGTGCTTATTGGAGAATTAACACAGAAAAAAATTTGAACACAAAAATAATTACGGTAAAAAAAAATAACAAAAAGGGCTAAAAAATTGGAAACAAATACTATGTGAAAAAATAAAAATAACAAAAAATAAAATATTTGGCCAACCTGTGTGTATAAAACTACACATGTGCGGCAGTCTAAACACAGAGTATCACAAAAAAATAAATGCACAAAAAATTTGCATAAATACATCAAATAATATTGGCCAGTTGCTCCATTGGCACAAGGATACATTTTAGGAAAGTAGCGGTTCTGTGCCAAGATAATTTTAATCTCACCCTCTTACACAATTAACTTTAACCAGGGGTGTAACTATAGTGGGTACAGGGTTTGTAAGTTGCACCCAAGTCCCAAAGCTTAGTTGGGGCAAAAATTGGCCCAAACAAAAAGGCCACTTTGTGCATCTGAAAGTCAAGACATTAAATGTTGCTGATTTGCAGCAAAAAGGCACCAATTTCATGTCTTTCCTTTTATAAATCTGACATAAGCTATGTTTCATTATAGATCACACATTTCTCAGCACTTTCATCATGCGACAAAGAAAGCCACACAGATTTTGGCAATGCAGCTTGTGCCACAAATTGTATATGTGCATGCTTGTATATGTGGTCCATTATGTTCATTCTTCTTATAAGCAGGAGACCAGCTTATCAACTTAGCTTCCAGATCTGATACTTAAGAAGCACTCCTCCTCCCATCAAAGTTTTATTCTCTTATATTGCAGTCATCATGCTATATAGCACTGTGTACTTACAATTGCTCATTTTGCCTTTCTACCCAGTTACATTTTTTCTTTTCTCTGTTCTATATAGAAACACAAAGTCTCTTGTTCCGGCATATATCATTCCCTTCTTCAACTCCTTGACCCAGCTGCTCCCTCCCCCGGTCATAGACTTTTGCAGTGACTCATGACTCATACAGGGAAAATAGACCTCCTGTTTCTACATTGAGCTTAGAAGGATTCAGCTAGTCAGTTTTTAATCACGCTGTCATAGACCTAATGGAAAAGAGAAGAATTACCTGGGTAAAAAGGGAAAATGAGCAATTGTTAGTATACAGTGCTGTATAATATAATCTGTAGCATGTAAGCCAGAAAGGGCAGGGTCCTCTCTCCCCTCTATATCAGTCTGTGATTGTTAGTTTGTTTACTGTAAGTGATATCTGTAATTTGTATGTAACCCCTTCTCATGTACAGCACCAAGGAATCAATGGTGCTACATAAATAAATAATAATAATAATAATAATATGATGTCTGCAATATATTAAGAGGATTAAAACATTGATTGGAGTGCTTCTTTAAATGTGAGCACATTTTCTGTGACAGGTGTTTCCTCTGAACGAGCTTACAGGTCTGGTGACCCGGGGGAGTAATTCCAATAGATGTATAAAAAAAAATGGAAAAAAAATTTAGTGGAAAAAAAAAGTTGTGATTCATGACTGTTAAAGAAACAACAAAAAATATGCACGAAAATAAGAAGATAGAGGAAGTAAGGTACAAAGGTTTGAAATGTTAATACTTCGCCACTATGCGCGGCACTGAAGCATGAGACAACACTGATAAGTTGTGAATGGAGTGCGAGGGAACGTAGGACATCACATACAGGGTCTCCATGACAACGGCCTTCAATGGTCATGAACGTGGCAAATCACAAAGCTACTTTCCTGAAAGCTATAACCTTGCAAGGAAATGCATGTGTGGGCACAGAGGAAGATCATAGCATGTGTCATCATTTATGTTTTTATGAGATTATAATCAGTAACAAAGATTTGCCAATCTGTTCACTATACGCAATGTCTGATGGTTTGGGTCTTTAGGGAGCAGGCTGTGTCTGACTATCCTGACTCTACAATCCCCAGAGCACTCATTCATGTCCTAGTAGATCCCAAGAACTGAAGATGTGAAGCAAAATTTTCATACTGTAATTAGTAGATTTTTATATATTATTCACACACACACATCTACAGTGGGGGAAATAAGTATTTGATCCCTTGCTGATTTTGTAAGTTTTCCCACTGACAAAGACATGAATAGTCTATAATTTTAAGGGTAGCTTAATTTTAACATTGAGAGATAGAATATCAAAAGTAAAATCCAGAAAATCACATTGTATAAATTATATAAATTTATTTGCATTTTGCAATGAGAAATAAGTATTTGATCCCCTACCAACCATTAAGAGTTCTTTCTCCTACAGACCAGTTAGATGCTCCTAATCAACTCGTTACCTGCATTAAAGACAGCTGTCTTACATAGTCACATTTATAAAAGACTCCTGTCCACAGACTCTATTAATCAGTCAGACTCTAACCTCTACAACATGGGCAAGACCAAAGAGCTTTATAAGGATGTCAGGGGCGACTATATCATAAACATTTGAGCACAGCACAGATATATGTGTGTGTGTGTGTGTAGAGTTTATATATACAAATTCCTGTTGTCTGATGCCCATTCTGTATGCATAACTGAAGCAAACTAAACCAAGTTTGGTGTGTAGGTGAATCAGGCGTCTTGAAGGTTTGTAGACTGGGTGTCAGCTCTCTATGAGATTGCAGTTTTATTTATATCATGGTTGGCTAATGAATGATTATTTATTATTGACAAAATGATGATTATGACAAAAGGCTCCATACTACAAACATATATAGCATTTTGTAATCATTTGCCAACTTTTGAGCTTTCTTAAATTGTCTGCACCCCTTAGTGACTGTAAAAGGCCCACAGGACATGCAAAATGCAAAAGATAAAAGCAACAAAAGATGGGGAAAAAATATTGTAAAATGCCTTTATTGAAGTGAATGGCAAATTGATACAAAGTGCAAGGGTGTCCGCACAAAAATAGAATAAAATCTTATTAAAAATAATACCATAAACTGTTAAAAAATCAGGGACTGCCCAAAAATAGTCCTAAAATGATACCATAAAAATATATGTATATAGAGATAAGTGGCAATAAATATATTGGATTGGAGAGTGATAATAAAAATATGAATATTAGAGTACTGTATAAACTATAAATAAATCACAAAAATAAATCCAATAATAAATCATGCTAAATTATGAATCAGTCAAATAAACAATAGTATACCGCCTGGTACCCAATCACACTCTCCAACGATTAAACACTAATAGTGATAGTAATCATAAATCCCCCAATCAGGAGAACATGGCTTGAAGAGGGCTGACTGCGGAAATCATATACAAAATAGCAACTCATAAATAGTAGAAACCCAAAGCCGTGAGGGAGATAATGTGAAAGGGAAATTAAATAATACCTGGATGCAAATTATCTCAATTGAGAGAATTTGCATTGAATTGGTTTCTGGACTGAGCACGCTTGTTTTTCCAGACTGGTTGGGAGATACATATATGAGCGTAGTAAATCATACGTAGTCATGTCGATGAACATGGAAGCAGAAGCAGACACACCTGGAAACAGCCTACAGGCAGGTCGGGTAAATGTTGAAAATTATTTTAAAGAGTGCGAAACATGTGATGAAGTGTACACTCTGAGCATAAAAGCTCTGGAATTTAAAATAATGAATTTGGCTGAAAGAGAGATTAAACTGTTTTGGACTAACAATTAATTGAAGTCCTATAGTGATTGTGGACGTGTACCCCGAGGATTGAGGGTGTGGAAAAACATTTCTAACTTCTATGATAATGTTTCTTTTCGTTTAGAGTGGGAGAAAATTCTCCTTAAGTGCTCACAAGATTTATTGCAATTGGTTTTGGCTACTAATCTGAGTAATTATGATACGGTTAAAGATGAGTTGGCTAAATCACAGGAAGAATTAAAATCAAGGTATACGAAGAATCAATGGCTTATGTTCAATAAAAAGATGGACAATAAACTGTTACCAATACAGGCAGAAATTAAAGAAAAGAAACGCGATAAATTTTTGCGGGATAAAAATGATTTTGCCAATGGCCATATATTCGATTGGAGCAAACAGCGTTTTAATGCCAATACTGGACAGTCTGGGAAAGGAAAGTACAAGTATTTTACTCAGAAGAGGAAACATACTTCAGCTAGGAAAGATTATCTGACCACAGACTCAGATTCTAGTGTGGGGGAGGGAAGCAATCAGTCCACAACTCCACATGATCAGCAATTACACCATGATGTAACTTCACCTGGACAGAGTTTCCCTTTAGGCGGAGAATCATAAGAGGAAGGAAGAAGACAGTTTGGGCGGAACCGCAAGAGAAAACAAGTCTCGTGGAGACCGAGGCATTAATGGACATTCCGTCTTTTACTGTTATTAATTTAACTGAACATGTCCTTAAAGATTCACACCACACATTGTTAGCGAAAGGTCTCAATTATTGCATGCCAGACACGTTTGATTTGACAGAGTTTAAAATCGATCTATTTAAATCTATCATTAAGATTCATTTGCATAAACATTTTTTGACTAAACCTTCTCATGACATAGTATTGACAGGGGAAGCACAGTGTAAGGTTGGTCCCCTTGGTTTTATGCCTGGAATAGGGACATTAGCAGAGGTCCATAAAGATGCTGCTTTTTTATTGAGTATCACAGAACCTGACAGAATTGGTAGCAATAGTTCACAGGAGACATGCAGTTCTTTTACAGGGGGTGTGTCTTCACAGTTCATGCCTCCAATTTCTCCCGGTAATCTTATTGATGCTTTTGAGAGGCAAGTCATAAAAGATGTCGAATCGGTAGTATACCCGGAGGTTTCTTCCAATTTGACGGTGAGAGAAAGACAAGCTATGAGAGAAATTAGAGAATGGTCAGACACAGTGGTGAGACCATCAGACAAAGGAGGAAATACGGTTTTAATACCTAGAGAGATGTATTTTTCAGAAGCATACCGACAATTGTCTGATAGTACAACATATGTAAAATTGAAAGCAGATCCCACTTCTAAGTATATCATAGAATTGAGATCTTTACTTAGGAAATACATTATGAATAGTGTTATTTCTGAGAAAAAAGCAGAAAAATTGTTACCAGAATTTCCCACACGTCCTCATTGGTACCATGTCCCTAAGATTCACAAATCTTTGTCCTGCCGCCCGGGACGCCCTATAGTATCCGGGATCGGATCAGTGACAGAGCCACTTTCACAATATGTGGACTGGCTATTACGACCATTACTGAAGCAAATCCCTTCGTACATAAAAGACACCAATTCCTTTTTACAAGTTCTACAGGATTTTACCTGGTAATCAGGTTTCATGTTAACATCTATAGATGTAGAGAGTCTCTATACAAGGATTCCCCAACAATTGGGCGTAGATACAATCAGGGAGATACTTCAAACTACAGTAAAGGAGAGGGGTTTTATTGATTTTGTGTGTGAAGCCATGAGTTTCATATTAACCCATAATGCCTTTAAATTTGATGCGACATGGTACCGTCAAAATGTAGGTACAGCGATGGGTACTCCAGTATCATGTACATTTACGAATTTATTTTTGGGAGCCTTCGAAGAAAAATATGTTTATAAAGCAAATGATTACCTCAAACATATCAGATTATACCTCAGATACAGTATGTGGACGATGTGTTCATAATTTGGGAAGGCACTAAAGAAACTTTTGAGGAATTTGTCATTTACCTTAATCAGGTGAACCAAATGAACATGGTTTTCACATACAAGTTTGGAGGTATGAGTTTAGATTTCCTAGATGTACTATTGGAAATTAAAGATGACAACATTTGTACTTCAGTATACAGGAAACCGTTAGCAACTAATTCCATATTACGATACAATAGCTTTCACCCTCCACACATCGTTAATTCGTTACCATATAGTCAGTTCTTGAGAGTGCAACGTTTGAATAATACCAAAGAGGGTTTTGAGAAACAATCTGGCGAATTATATGATAGATAAGAACAATGGGGTTACCCTAAAATGTTGTTAGATACTATGCTCGCAAAAGCTAAATCTCAAATTGGGGAGAAACGTGACAGTACAGTGTCTCAACAATTTAGACAGAATAATAATGGATCGGCAAATAAGATCAGCAATCAGAAAAAACTGGCATATTTTAGAACGGGAGAGGGACCTGGGGGACATAGTGTCTAGAGGACCTCTCATTTCATGTAAACGCAGCACCAGGATAAGGGACATCCTGGTACAGAATAGACTTATAACAAAACGAGATACATGGCTTAGTAGAAGAACCCCCAAAGGAAATTATAAGTGTGGTCATTGCCAATATTGTAAATACCATTGTACAGATCGCATACTACAAATGGGGGCGGTTACATATACAGTGATGGATTTGATTACTTGTAAAACAGATCATGTCGTATATGTGATCTTTTGCACATGCCGTTTTTTTTATATAGGTAAAACATTACGACCTCTATATGTTAGATTCTGGGAACATTTCAAATCAATAAAGACAGGGAAAGGAGTTCCACGGCTGATTAGTCACGTTAGGAATGTTCATGGAATGGACCCGGGAGTTCTCTCATTTGTGGGAATTGAAAAGGTAGTGTTACCTCCCCAAGGGGGGAATCTGAACAAGATTCTGTTGAGAAGAGAATCTAAATGGATTCTGAACACACAAGCGACTGGTCCGTTAGGCTTTAATGACAAGGTTGATATGGCAATCTTTTTATAAGATTTTTTTCCCCTCCCCTTCCACTTCCCCTTCTTTCGTATAATGACCTTTCAGATACAACACTTTAGAGTTTTAGCCCTTTAAGATATTGGATTAATAGTTGTTTGACCTATTGGTGTGGTTTGTATAGCATTCACAGACGTAATATCAATTATACTAGAGATGTATACGCACTCAGCGGATTTCTCTATGCGTTTGGGAAGCGTTCCTGAATAACAGTTAGATAGATGGTGGATAAATAACTGGTAGTCCAGAATTAATATAGCAAACTCGTCAT
Organism: Dendrobates tinctorius; assembly: GCF_039654945.1. Lineage (NCBI taxonomy): Eukaryota > Metazoa > Chordata > Amphibia > Anura > Dendrobatidae > Dendrobates > Dendrobates tinctorius. The sequence goes on along the minus strand of NW_027361684.1, from coordinate 32,860,733 downwards.
TGAACAACTTCTAACTTAAGATCATAGCTATTTGAATTTAGTAGCGGAGATCTAGTGCAAGTAATACTAATGAAGTGTTAACATGGAGAGATAAATATCTCAGTAGAAACGATTATATAGTTATAATAGTTTACAAGTATTATAATAGTTTACAAGTAAATATTTTCTGAGATAATATAGAAGTTGTAATGATATTGTTTCTCTTTCCACAAAAATTAATTCACGTTGTGCTAAATAAATATACATATATCTACAAAAACAGATATATAGGGAGTAACATGTAGTTTTCAATCTCTCTAGATAAAGTAGAACATGTATAGTTCATGTATTTTAATGTGTTTTCATGCATTTTTTCACATGGTTCTAATTTCACTTGTCACTTAGACCAGGGGTCCCCAACCGCCGGTCCGCGGCCCAGCACCGGGCCGCTGCAGTGCCCTTGCCGGTCCGCGGACACAAGGGGAGCCAGGGGCGGTCAGTGGCATAGCAGGGGCTGGGGCGGCGCGCAGCAGCTCTTAGCGGCGGGCAGGGAGCGATCAAGCAGCTCCGCTGCCTGCAAGAGGGAATAGCAGGAGCGGAGCTGCAAGGACCCGTCCAGCTTCCTGCCCGCCGCCCGCGCTTCCTGTCTCTGACTGACACAGAGAGGAGCGCGGCCGCTGCTGTGTCAGTGCGAGGAAGCGCGGGCGGCGGACAGGTGAGAGGAGAGAGGTGGTGTCTGTGTGTATATGTATGTCTGTCTGTGTGTGTGTGTATAATGTGTGTACATGTATGTCTGTGTGTGTGTGTTGGTCTGTGTTTGTGTAGCCTGGCCCTGGAGGAGATGGGGACATGAGGAGAAGGCCATGAGGGGAGTGATGGGGTGAAGGGAGTGATGGGGTGAAGGCAGTGATGGGGTGAAGGCAATGATGGGGAGAGGGGAGTGATGGGGTGAAGGCAATGATGGGGAGAGGGGAGTGATGGGGTGAAGGCAATGATGGGGAGAGGGGAGTGATGGGGTGAAGGCAATGATGGGGAGAAGGCAATGATGGGGAGACAGCAGTGATGGGGTGAAGGCAATGATGGGGAGATGGCAGTGATGGGGTGAAGGCAATGATGGAGAGACAGCAGTGATGGGGTGAAGGCAATGATGGGGAGACAGCAGTGATGGGGTGAAGGCAATGATGGGGAGACAGCAGTGATGGGGTGAAGGCAATGATGGGGAGACAGCAGTGATGGGGTGAAGGCAATGATGGAGAGATGGCAGTGATGGGGTGAAGGCAATGATGGGGAGAGGGGAATGATGGGGTGAAGGCAATGATGGGGAGACAGCAGTGATGGGGAGAAGGCAATGATGGGGAGAAGGGAGTGATGGGGTGAAGGCAATGATGGGGAGAAGGGGGTGATGGAGCACTTATTCAAAACCTATGGTGAGTTGAGTCACATTATAAATGTTATTTAATTATAAGTATGCACTGCTACACTACAACCGTGTCCATAGCCCCGCCCCCTTATGACCAAAGCCCCGCCCCTGTCACACCTCCATCCCCGCCCTGCCGGGCCATGGAAGAATGGTCTTGCTTGAAACCGTTCCCCGGTGCAAAAAAGGTTGGGGTCCACTGACTTAGACAACAGCTGTGGTGGGAGGAGAGACAGCAAGATGTGATCAGTATATGTATCCGTCATTTCCTCCTACCCTTTGACCCGTAGAAGCGCTCTAACAGCGCAAAACGGCCGTTGTCAGCCTATTCGCACTCTTTTTTGTCACTACCCGACTTGACATGGTATTCATGTGTCAATAAAGCAGCAATAATTTATCCCGACGAGTGCAACCTTTTTCTTCTTCAAGCAATTCAATAAATAATACCTGGTATCAGGAAAATGGCGATCCCCGGTTCAATGCGGAGCACACCCCGACGCACATTTCGGAACTGCATCCTTAATGACCGTGCCACATTTTTTAAATTTGACCATTGTCATTTTATGTAGTAATAACTCTGGAATACTTCAACATATCCCATTATCATTAATTAATGATAATGGTAAATTAAGGTTGATATATTTAGTGTTTATAAAAATATCGGAAATTTGTCAAAAATGTCAAAAAGTTTGCAGTTTTCAAACTTTGAATGATAATCCCTCTAATCCAGATAATCATACCACACAAATCATTAATAAATTACATTTCCTTCATGTCTGTTTTGTATCAGCACCATTTGTAACATGTTGTTTTAGCATTTTAGAAGGTTTAAAATACAGCAGTAAGTTTTCATTTTTTTCAAAGAAATTTACAAAACTAATTTTTTTAGGGACCTATTAAGTTTTGAAATGACTTTGGGTTCCTATATATTGGAAACCCCCAAACTGATACCATTTTAAAATCATCACCCCTCAACGTTTTCAAAATTGCATTCAGGTATTTTATTAACCCTTCAAGTGCCTTTCAGAAATTAATGTAAAGTGACATGACAGGAATGAAAAAATGTATTTTTACTAGCTAAATCTTTCTAACTTCTGAACAGGCTACTGTATCCTGCAGATTCTAAGGCCATGAATTGCCATAGCAAACACCATGACCACACGATCAAGATCTTGTTGAAAATTGTGTTTCTTTTAAACCTCTGCTCTTTCTGCGATTTTCAGTTGAGTGGGCGGTCCTATCAGTGACTTACAGCTTTCTTTGTATAATTGTTCATATGGAGACAGCTGTCAGTCACCGATAAGACTGCCCACTGAACAAATATCCCCAAAAACAAGTTATACTGAAACTATTCTGACAAAACTATGTATCAATCTGCTCAGCTATCCATGCTCTGTAATATAGTGCCTGCGGATTGGACTGTTCTTTCATGATGACAGGTTCACTTTAAGCCTATGTGCAAACTAAACTTTTGGCAGCATTTAAAGTAATTAAAACAGAAACTGCTTCAGGATATTTTCCTTTTGGAAGAGTTTACTTTTTCTCTGGCTGCGTTCGCATGATGAGTTTTTGGTGAGTCTTTTACTCCACGTATTTTCTATTTTACTTAATGGGTGCAGAAAATCTGTAACATCAAAAACTCACCAAAAGCTCATTGTGGGAACATAGCCTAAGGGTATTATCACACAACTTCCTTAACCCCTTCCTTACATTGGACGTGCTATTCCTTCCATGTGACCTGAGACTTAAGTCCCATGGACGGAATAGTATGTCACATGCGATCAGCAGCGCTCAAGGGGGAGCGCCGCTGATTGCGGCCGAGTGTCAGCTGATTATCACTGCTTACACCCGGCACTATGTGCCAGGAGCGGTCACGGACCGCCCCCGGCACAATAACCCCTGGCACACTGCGATCAAGCATGATCACAGTGTACCGCTGGCATAGGGAAGAATCACGCAGGGTTTCCCTGAGACCCTTCCCTGAGATGTGCTCTTGTTGCTCCGAGGGCCTCCTCCCTGCAGGACCCCGAAGGCCCCCGCGGCCATATTGGATCCGGGGTCCAGCAGGGAGACGGCTTTCACAGTGCACTGCAAAGTGTCAAATCAGCGATCTGACACTAGACAGTGATGTCCCCCCCCCCCCCCCCGGGACAATATAATAAAGTTAAAAAAAAAATCTTAAATAAATAAATAATAAAAAAAAATTCCCTAATTTTTTTTAAATAAAAAAAACAATAAAAATACGCGTTTAGTATCGCCGCGTCCATAACGACCCACCCTATAAAACTGTCCCACTTGTTAACCCCTGTAGTGAACTTCTGAAAAAAAAAAACAAGACAAAAACCAATGCTTTATCATACCACCGATCAAAAAGTGCCATGACACGCAATCAAAAAGGTGAATGTAAATAAACATTGTATCTCTGAAAATGTCATCTTGTCCCGCAAAAAATGAGCCGCCATACAGCGTCATCAGTGAAAAAATAAAAAAGTTATAGCTCGCAGAATAAAGTGATGCAAAAATAATTATTTTTTATATAAAATTATTATTGTATAAAAGCACCAAAACATTAAAAAAGATATAAATAGGTATCGCTGTAATTGTACTGACCCGAAGAATAAAACAGCTTTATCAATTTTACCAAACGCGGAACGGTGTAAACGCCCCCCCCACCAAAGAATTCATGAAACGCTGGTTTTTGTTCATTCTGCTTCCCAAAAATCGGAATAAAAAGTGATAAAAAAAAGTCATGTGCCCGAAAATGGTACCAATAAAAACGTCAACTCGTTCCGCAAAAAATAAGATTTCACATGACTCGGTGGGTCAAAATATGGAAAAATTATAGCTCTCAAAATGTGGTGAGGCAAAAACTATTTTTTGTAATAAAAAGCGTCTTTTAGCGTGTGACAGCTGCCAAACATAAATACCCGCCATAAATAGTAAATCAAACCTCCCTTTAACACCCCCTTAGATAGGGAAAAATAATAAAATTAAAAAAAATGTATTTATTTCCATTTTCCCATTAGGGTTAGGGATAGGGTTAGGGTTGGGATTAGGGTTAGGGATGTGTTGGGGTTAGGGTTAGAGTTAGAGTTGGGGGGTTTCTACTTTTCATGCACATCAGGGGCTCTCCAAACGTGACATGGCGTCTGATCTCAATTCCAGCCACTTCTGCGTTATAAAGTCAAACGGTGCTCCTTCCCTTCCAAGCTCAGCCATGCACCCAAACAGTGGCTTACCCCCATATATGGGGTATCAGCCTACTCAGGACAAATTTGCACAACAACTTTTGGGGTCCAATTTGTCCTTTTACCCTTGGAAAAATAAAAAATTGGGGGCAAAAATATCATTTTTGTGGAAAAAAATATTTTTTTTAATTCTTATGACTCTACGTTATAAACTTCTGTGAAGCACTTTGGGGTTCAAAGTGCTGACCACACATCTAGATAAGTTCCATGGGGGGTCTATTTTCCAAAATGGTGTCATTTGTGGGGGGTTTCCTCTGTTTAGGCATATTAGGGGCTTTTCAAACGCGACATGGCGTCCGATCTCAATTCCAGCCAATTTTGCATTGAAAAAGTCAAACGGCGCCCCTTCCCTTCCGAGCTCTGCCATGCGCTGAAACAGTGGTTCCCCCGCACATTATCAGGTATCAGCGTACTCAGGACAAATTGCACAATAACTTTTGCAGTCCAATTTCTCCTGTTACCCTTGGCAAAATAAAAAAATTGGACCTGAAGTAATTTTTTTGTGAAAAAAATTTAATGTTCATTTTTTTTTAAACATTCAAAAGATTCCTATGAAGCACCTGAAGGGTTAATGAACTTCTTGAATGTGGTTTTGAGCACCTTTAGGGGTGCAGTTTTTAGAATGGTGTCACTTTTGGGTATTTTCTATCATATCGACCTCTCAAAGTGACTTCAAATGTGATGTGGTCCCTAAAAAAGAAAAATGGTGAAAAAATGAGATATCGCTGGTCAACTTTTAACCCTTATAACTTCCTAACAAACATAAAAAAATTTGGTTCCAAAATTGTGCTGATGTAAAGTAAACATGTGGGAAATTACTTATTAAGTTTTTTGTGTGCCATATCTCTGTGATTTAAGGGTATGAAAATTCAAAGTTGGAAAATTGTGAAATTTTCTAAATTTTTGCCAAATTTCCATTTTTTTCACAAATAAACGCAAGTTATATCAAAGAAATTTTATCACTAACATGAAGTACAATATGAAGTACAATATGTCACAAGAAAACAATGTCAGCATCACCAGGATCCATGGAAGCGTTCCAGAGTTATTACCTCATAAAGGGACAGTGGTCAGAATTGTAAAAATTGGCCCGGTCATTAACATGCAAACCACCCTTGGGGTTAAAGGGGTTAAACCAGGTATTGGTACTTTTGGCAGTGTGGACAGGTACCAAGTCATGCTGGAGAATTAAACTTCAATCTCTTAAAAGCATTTCGGCAAAGGGAAGCATGAAATGCTCAAAACTTTCGTGGTAGACGGCTGCGCTGACTTTGTTTTTGATAAAACACAGTGGACCTACACCAGCAGATGACTTGGCTTCCCAAACCATCACTGACTGTGGAAACTTCACACTAGACCTCAAGCAGCTTGGATTGTGTGTCAAACACACTCTGTTGCATTTTTGTGCACTCGGCGCAGCGCAAAAAGGGCTCATGCGCCGGCAAAACCATACCAGCGCACGGCTAGCGTACCCAACGCTAAGTATAGGGTACGCTGGTCGCATGCAGCGTCATGCTCGAGGATGAGCAGAACGGAGGGGCACGGCCGGGGGCGGAGCTTAGCGGCGGCCCTGTGCTGCGCTTGGTGACGTTAGTGTGAGACTAGCCTAAAACTATATTTTAGCAGTAAAAAAATGTAATCATTCTTTCTTTACCACCCAATGGTATAAATTTCTGTGCTGTCAACATGCTCACTGAACTCCTAGATTAATTAATTGAGAGGTGTAGTTTGTAAAATGACAATTTATGGAGGATTTCTTCTGTTCTGACACCACAGGGGCTCTGCCAATGTGACATGGCACCCTGAAAATATTCCAGCAAAATCTCCACTCCAATAAGGCGCTTCTTCTCTTTTGAGCTTTGCACTGTGCCTCAATAGTAGTTTTCGGACACATATGGGGTATTGGTGTACTCAGGAGACATTTAACAACAAATTGTATGGTTCATTTTGCTCCGCTACCATTGTGTAAATGAAAAATGTGGGGCAAAACCAACATTTTGGGGGGAACAATTTATTTTTTCATTTCCACAGTTCAACGTTATAAACTTCTGTGAAGCACCTGTGGGTTCAAGTTGCTCACCATACATAAAGGTACATTCATTGGGGGGTCTGGTTTTCAAAATGGGGTCATTTGTTGGAAGTTTACACTATTTATGCACATCATGGGCTCTACAAATGCGACATGGCATCCGCTAATGATTCCAGCAAATTTTGAGTTCAAAAAGATATTTGGCGCTCCTTCCCTTCTGATCCCTGCTGTGCGCCTAAACAGTAGTTTCCCCCCACATATGAGGTATCGTCCTCGGGAGAAAGTGCATAACAAATTTTGGGGTTCATTTTCTCTGGTTAATGTTGTGAAGGTAAAAAATATGGGACTAATGTAAATAAATTTTGGGAAAAACTGTAAAATGTTATTTTTTCCTTCCACATTGTATTAATTCCTGTGAAGCACTTGAAGGGTTAATACATTTTTTGATTGTGATTTTAAGTATCTTGATAGGTGCAGTTTTTAGAATGGTGTCGCTTTTGGGTATTTACTGTCATATTGTCACTTAAAATGTGATGTGGTCTGTTAACCCCTTTCTGCCATGAGAAGTACTATCCCGTCCATGTGCCCTGGGACTTAATTACCAGGGACGGGATAGTACGTCATAGCGTTAAAAGGAAGCATCGGCAGGGAGGGGGCTCCCTCCATGCTTCCCTGAGCCCCCCACAGCAGCGCAATGTGCAGGGAGCCGGCTTCCTCAGTGCCTGCAAAGAGCAGGCATGAGGAAGTCTGCAGCAGTGACTGTGACAGATCGCTGATCTGTCACAGTGATCTGTGACGTGACAGATCAGCGATCTGTCACAGGACAGTGATGTCCCACCTGGGACTATGTAATAAAGTAAAAAAAAAAAAAGTGTTAAAATAATTTTAAAAAAATCGCCAAATAAATTAGAAAAAAAAAGAAAAATTCCCCCAATAAATCCACTTTTTGGAAATAAAAAAAAACAATAAAAGTACACATATTAGGTATCGCCGCGTCCGTAACGACCTGCCCTATAAAACTGTCCCATTAGTTAACCCCTTTAGCGAACCCTTTAAAAAATAAAAATAAAAAACGAAGCAAAAAATAATGATTTATTATCATACCACCAAACAAAAAGTGCAATAACGCGCGATCAAGAACACGCATATAAATATCCATGGTACCGCTGAAAACGTCATCTTGTCCCGCAAAAAACGAGCCACCACACAGCATCATCAGCGAAAAAATAAAAAAGTTATAGCTCGCAGAATAAAGCGATGCAAAAAAAAATATTTTTTATATAAAATAGTTTTCATTGCATAAAACCGACAAAACATAAAAAAAGACCTAAATGAGGTATCGCTGTAACCGTACTGACCCAAAGAATAAAGCCGCTTTATCAATTTTATCGCACCCCCCCAAAAGAAATTCATGAAACGCTGGTTTTTGTTCATTCTGCGTCCCAAAAATCAGAATAAAAAGCGATCAAAAAATGTCACGTGCCCGAAAATGATACCAATAAAAACGTCAACTCGTCCCGCAAAAAATAAGACCTCACATGACTCGGGGGGTCAAAATACGGAAAAATTATAGCTCTCAATATGTGGTGATGCAAAAACTATTTTTACAATAAAAAGCGTCTTTTAGCGTGCGACAGCTGCCAAACATAAAAACCTCCATAAATAGTAAATCAACCCCCCGCTATCACCCCTTTAGTTAGGGAAAAATAATAAAATTAAAAGAAAATGTATTTATTTCCATTTTCCCATTAGGGTTAGGGCTAGGGTTAGGGACAGGCTGGCTAGGGTTAGGGCTAGGGTTAGGGCTAGGGCTAGGGCTTTTGGGGTCCAATTTCTCCTGTTACCCTTGGGAAAATAAAAAAATTGGGGACTAATTGATCATGTTTGTGGAAAAAATACGATTTTTTTATTTTCATGCCCGGGCATTATAAACTTCTGTGAAGCCCTTGGGGGTTCAAAGTGCTCACCACACATCTAGATAAGTTCCTTAGGGGGTCTAGTTTCCAAAATGGGGTCATTTGTGGGGGATTTCCACTGTTTTGGTACATCAGGGGCTCTCCAAACGCGACATGGTGTCCGATCTCAATTCCAGCCAAAAACGTCAAATGGCGCTGCTTCCCTTCCGAGCTCAGCCATGTGCCCAAATAGTGGTATACCCCCACATATGGGGTATCAGCGTACTCAGGACAAATTGCACAATAACTTTTAGGGTCCTGTTACGCGTGGAAAAATAAGAATTGAGGGTGAAAAGATCATTTTTGTGGAAAAAATATGATTTTTTAATTGTACGGCTGTATGTTATAAACTTCTGTGAAGCCCTTGGGGGTTCAAAGTTCTCACCACATATCTAGATATGTTTCTTGGGGGGTCTAGTTTCCAAAATAGGGTCATTCGTGGGGGGTTTCCACTGTTTAGGTAGATCAGGGGCTCTCTAAACGTGACATGGCGTCCGATCAGAATTCCAGCCAATTTTGCATTGAAAAAGTCAAACTGCACTCCTTCTCTTCTGAGCTCAGCCATGCGACGAAACAGTGGTTCCCCCCCACATATCAGGTATCAGCATACTCAGGACAAATTGCACAATAAATTTTGCAGTCCAATTTCTCCTGTTACCCTTGGTAAAATAAAAAAAATTGAACCTGAAGTATTTTTTTTTGTGAAAAAAAGTTAAATGTTCATTTTTTTTAAATATTCAAAAAATTCCTGTGACGCACCTAAAGGGTTAATAAACTTTTTGAATGTGGTTTTGAGCACCTTAAGGGTGCAGTTTTTAGAATGGTGTCACTTTTGGGTATTTTCTATCATATAGACCCCTCAAAGTGGCTTCAAATGTGATGTGGTCCGTAAAAATAAAATGGTGTTGCAAAAATGAGAAATCGCTGGTCAATTTTTAACCCTTATAACAAAAAAAAATTTTGGTTCCAAAATTGTGCTGATGTAAAGTAAACATGTGGGAAATGTTACTTATCAAGTTTTTTGTGTGCCGTATCTCTGTGATTTAAGGGCATAAAAATTCAAAGTTGGAAAATTGCAAAATTTTCAAAATTTTCGCCAAATTTCCGTTTTTTTCACAAATAAACGCAAGTTATTTGAATGAAATTTTACCACTATCATGAAGTACAATATGTCACGAGAAAACAATGTCAGAATCACCGGGATCCATGGAAGCGTTTCAGAGTTATTACCTCATAAAGGGACAGTGTTCAGAATTGTAAAAAAAAAATGGCCCGGTCATTAACGTGCAAACGACCCTTGGGGCTTAAGGGGTTAAAAAAAATTTTTTGTACATTTTGTTGGAAATATTAGAAATTGCTGACCCTAAAAAATTATGTTTAAAAAATTATGTAGATGTAAAGTAGACATGTGGAAAATGTTATTTATTAATTATTTTGTGTTTTATAACTAGCTGATCTAAGGGTGTAAACATTTGAAAACTTTCCGATTTTCTCACAAATAAACACAAATCATATTGAAGAAATTTTACCACTAACATGTAGTAAAATATGTCACAGAAAACATGCTCGAAATCACTGGGATCCGATAAAGCATTTCATAGTTATTACCACATACAGTGACAGCGCTCAGATTTAAAAAATCTGGCATGGTCATTAAGGTCAAAATTAGCTGCGTCACTAAGGTGTTAAAGAAGTGGCATGCACTTTCTTCTTTTTCACCAGGCATTTATTGAAACATCTGGTAGTAAAATTAAAAAAAAAAACCACTTACAAAATTCATCAACATACTGTACATATGAATAGAAAAGAGGATTAATATTGACAAAATGAATAAGCAGAGTCTCTCAAACAAATTTAGGCAATTTTTGAGTCTTATTTTGGAGCAGAACAGCTAAAAAAACCCTCATCAAACATGTTGAAAATAACCCAACATGTGTGTTTTGTTAAAAGCTTACATTCTCTATGAAGTGACTATGCATCTTTTCTTAGAACTCTATATTGTGCCATTTCTTTGCTATTTCTACTGAATGCATATGAATTAAATAGATGTTACCATTCTTTTTGTCGATGTTGCCTGTACACAATACAATGCAATATGAGTCAGACTTTGTGGAGACACAGCCTATTGACTTAAGTTTAAATGAGTGCATTAAAAAATCATCTGATTTTCATCCATTTTGTGCAGTCTGTATGCTATCCCTATGTCTGTGTCATGCTGAGTGATGGAGAAGCTAGGTGCACAACAATGGGAAGAGGGTTGGTGAGCCAAAACACTAGGAAAGGGGGAGTGGAAACCCTTAGGCAGATCTGATAACACCCTGTCTGCCCTTACGTCCTTAATTAGGTTTCGCACCCATCGCCGAACAGGAACCTTATCCCTGACCTCCTAGTGATAGGCGCTAGATAGGGAGGCGACGGGGTGAGTGCTAGTCATCCCCCACTACAACTAAAGGTAAAGCAGGAAGACAAATGAGGGAATACACTTAGCTTGAGACGACACTAGAGCTCACACTAGCAATCCTCCAAGATGCTCCAAGAAGAAACTAGTCGACTTCTAGCACTTCCAACAGACAAAGGTAAATAGAGCTATCACTGGCGCCTTGCTGAAGCGACTAAAGGTATTTAAACATCCAGCAAGGGTGTGTTACTCAGCAGCAGACGGTGGAGATCGCTGCTAGGTCCTAGAGGGCGGAGGATATCACTCCACAGCAGAGATGCAAGATCCAGAATGTGCCTGCAGAGCCAGGTGCAGAGACCTTCTACTGCCGGATCCAGAATGACTGTCACACCTGCACATCCGTGACAGTCTGTTTTTACCTAAAATGGCATCCGTGTGAAATCCATTTTTATGCATCGATAATTAAAAAATGATATAAGGCCAAATCCAGTTTCCTATGTCAGTAATTGCATTGGATCATACAGATGGCACTTGTATGGCATCCGTTTATTTTTTCGCACCTATTGAAATATATATAGGCTAGTCTCCGTCCAAAAATATAAAATTAGCGAATGCTGTGATTTCTTCACACAGTAGATTTGTGTCTAAATTGTTCATGAGCATAGCCATTCACTAACATTGGTCCTTGTGCGCTCTGTGTAAGATCTGTTTTTTGCACATAGGCCACTCAGATAAAATATCATTAGTGTGAAAATACCCTTACACTAAAATTAAAAGCAAAGCCACAGAAAGAGGAATTAAACTTCTCCCTGCCCTATACAAGCCTAATTTTGTGCTATTTTTATATTAATCAATCACCCCCTCTGTGAACTGGTAGGTTGTGAATGGTTGTCTCATCAGTATTTTGCACCTGTGTTGCCACCATCTTTACTACATGGGTTTGCTGCATCCTGATAGTGCATTAGTTTCTGAGACTTGGTCAGTTAAATAATGTTGCCCTTTTTCTGCCGTGTTAATTTTTGAAAATACCCTTAGGCTATGTTTTCACAATGAGTTTTCGATGGTGCAGATTTTCTGCACCTATCATTAGAGATGAGCGAACCCGAACTAAACGCCGAACATGTACTTTTCCCCGAAGTCCGTTACAAAGTGCGGAATTCCACGGGAAGTACAAGAGAGGAGAGAGAGGGAGAAGAAAAAGAGATTTTTCTTCCAGATCCAAAAGTTCGAGTCTCCGTTGTTTTCACTGGCTTTCGAGTTCAAGTTCAGGTACCTGAATCGAACTTGGACTACAGTTCGGGTCAGGTACCAGAATCCAAATTTCCATTGGTCTGCTCTTTCCTACCTGTAAATTTGGTTACGTTTTTCATTGCGTTTTGAGTTGATTTTTTTTTACATGCGTTTTTATTTCTTTTTGGTATATCATGTTTTAAATAAAGTAGCTTTGTTTTTGATACTTCCTAGTTTTTTCCTTTGACAAAACATCATCTGCCTATTCCATGTGTTCTTGATGTGTTTCCATAGCCAAAATGCTCTAAAAGCAAACACGCATTTTTTTCCCTGTGGCTTTTCCACATCTAATACAATTCCATGAGGAAAATCTGCACGTAAAACTCAGCGTACTCACAAGAGAAATTGCCATGTTGCATGTTTGAAACACACACTGCAGTCAGTTTACTCTGAGTAAAAAAGAAGCACAGTGGGCATGAGAGTTCTATAAATCCCATCCACTTTTGTTGGAACTCAAGGTGCACAGCCGACTCTCAGTAGCACAAGCAAAGTGCAGCCTGCGGTGAACCGCACCTTGCAGCCCTGCCTGATATCACTAATATGTCTGTGGACGGTCACGCTGTAAGATCTCCCTACTTTCACTAGCGTGATGTTCCGGACCACCTGGGGATACGTAAAGTCAGCTTGGCACAGTTTTACATAGTTACCCCCTGTCAACATGGGCACAGGGAGGTATGGGAAGTGAGAGAGGGTGACCTCCATGATCGTCGGCATAGCACAACACAACTGCTCACAACCCTGACTGGCTGAGATACCCCATTCACTATCTCCAGTGAAACGGGGCCTTGTCAGCCCAGTAGTACAGTCACCAGTTCCTCGTTAGATATAAGCCAGGATTATATTGGGCCAGAAACAAGCCCAGGTAACATGTGACATTAAACCGAGAACACGGATTTGTGGATCGAGATAAAAGAGCAGCCCAAGGTTAAAATGGATATTTATTTGCCTTAAGGGCACACTAGACAAACTACTATATACATAATGGATATACATATATGGTGGTCAGATATGCAAATACAGGTGGGAGTTTAATAAGTATACACAGATGATATAATAGTCAGTTACCTTGTGGATTTTAGGCCTTGGTGCTGCACAGCAACATATGAGGTCTTTGGTGCCAGCGGTTTTCAGTTGAAGGAAGAGAACAGTGGGCCAAAGCCTCACTCAAGCAATTAACCCCTTAGTCGATCACTCCCATTAAAAACCTCAAAATGGTCCTGGTTTCCCTCCCCTTGGGTCTGGTATCTGAAACTCCAGAAGCTATGATCGATCATAACTTCTCAAAGGAAGGTCATAGAGAGGCAGTTTTGGTGTAATCAGGTCCGGCCTGGCCCCCCTCACCCTTTTAGACCAAACACAGCTTTGCTATCTGGCTTCTACTAGCTATTCTACATAGCTTCCTACCTCGGGGTGATAGAACGGGTCAAAACCTCGGCTGGCATTCATCCCATTCCCAAGATCTCAAAAAATGTAACAGGTATATGGCTAGGATGTACGATAATTCCAAAAATGCTTATGAAGTTATGGCTCCTGTCCATTTGAGGGGATTCTTTGAAGAAGTTAAGCAGCTTGGGCTCCCAGCAGGGGTTCATCCTCCCAGAAAGGTCTTGGTCCCAGCTAGGCTTCTATGGGCGTCAGTTTTTACACTTGGAGCTTTTGAAGATAGAGCACCTGCCGAGTCAGGTGTTCTGTCTCAACTTCACATTTTGAAGGAGGTCTATAATATCGGAATGGATATAATACCTTCGATTGGCATGCAATTATATCCCCCGTATTCTTCACAGAGCCTAGCATTGTTGTTTTGAAATTTGGCTCCTGGGTCACTTTAGAGAAATGGCCATACCACCGTTTCCACATTTGATCAAATCTGTACTGTAAGTGAAGCTGAAAATACCATACTAAGCGGTGTCAAAAAAGTTTCTAAGAAAAAAATCAGAAGCATTTACATAACAATGGCCTATGAGTCAGACATCAAGCTACCAATGTATTATTGAACACTTGGCACTGTTCTCAGAGGCTAGCATGATGCAAAATAAGATGGCTAGAGAGATTGGAATAGAGGTATACGAGGGGCGATCCAAAAGTAATGATAATCAATAATAAACACAATGAATATAGTCAAAACATTTTTTTATTTTTCTACATAGTCTCCTAACAAGTCTATACATTTAGTCCATGTCTTTTCTAAACTTAGAATTCCCTTCGAAAAAAATTCTTGATCTTGACCCTCAAAAAACTCCCCAACAGCGGTTATCACGTCACTATTGTCGTCAAATTTCTTGCCCCGGAGGTGTTCCTTGAGCCAAGGAAAGAGAAAGAAGTCACTGGGGGCTAGATCTGGCAAATAGGGGGGGTGTTCCACCAGTTCAAAGCCCGCTTCTTGAATGGTAGCCATGGCAACTGCAGCTTTGTGAGCCGGTGCGTTATCTTGGTGAAACAGCACTCCAGCCCGCAGTTTGCCGCGTCTTTTCTCCTTGATAGCCTCTCGCAATCTTCTTATTTGTTCTGCGTAGTAGGAGCCCGTAATAGTGTCTCCCTTCTCCAAATAGTCCACCATAATAATTCCTTCAGCGTCCCAAAAAACGGACGCCATAACCTTCCCTGCTGAGCTTGACACTTTGAATTTCTTCGGCGTCGGTTCGTCGGCTCGTTTCCATGTCATCGATTGTTGTTTAGTTTCGGGATCAAAGTGGTGGATCCAGGTCTCATCCATGGTCAAAAAAGTGACAAAAAATTCTCCTTGTCTGCTTGGAACTTTTCGAGATTTGCTATTGAAATGTCAACTCGTTTCTTCTTTTGCTCGTCGGTTAACATTTTTGGCACCCAACGGCGCGGAGACCTTTCTCATATGCAATTCTTTTGCAAGGATTCTTTGAATACTGCCATATGAGATCCCTGTGACCTCAGCTACATGCCTGATAGTCACTCTTCGATCTGCCAACACAACTTCTTCAACTTTTTTCACGTTTTCTTCATTGAGGGACGTGGATGGGCGTCCTTCGCGATGTTGATCTTCCGTCGATGTTCTTCCCAGCTTAAATTCCTTGGCCCAGCGTGCAACTGTGGAATATGGAGGAGAAGAGTCCCCCAATGTTTCCACCAAGTCGCTGTGTATGTCTTTGGTAGACATTTTTTTCAAGCAGAGGTATTTGATGACAGCTCTGAGCTCGTTTTTTTCCATTTTGATGTTCACTCCTTGGCAGTTCATATTCAAATGAATGTAGCTCCCGGGAATCGTGGCCTATTTAAGTGATTTTTTTTTCCTGGACTAGTGGGTACCTAAGAGAGAAGAAAACATTTTATTTTAATTTCTGTGTGCAATAGAAATAACCGATTATCATTACTTTTGGATCGCCCCTCGTATATTCTTCTGTGATGAATCCCGCTTTTATATTCGACCCAATGATAGCTGGAGATGGGTCTGGAGACAACGTGAGTATCGCCATAAAGAAGCCTTCACAAGGGAATATCATACCGATTCTACTCCAGGGATTATGGTGAGGGGTGGAATAACGTACAGAATCTAGCTGGTTAGAGAGAGGAAGGGGCTTCCTCTATCACATCATTACTCTTTTTCCAAAGGCAGGCATTATTAATGTTACCATGCTGTGATTTGAATCAGACATCCCAAATACATCTTTATTTTTTTTTCATGCAAGGAAAAGAATATACTGTAATATGTAGACCCTTTTTATATTTATTTATATTAATCATTGTCAGATTCCATTTAGTTTCTAATATGGATTTTTTTTGACATTTCTCACTGGAAAATTTGCTACCAAAATGTGTGTGGGAATCTACTAAGAAGCAAATGGCATTGATCGACAATGTGGTTTTGTAATCAATCCCATGTGCAAGTTAGTGTTCACTGTATTGGATTACATAGTTCCTCCTTCCATTAGTAATCCTTTTAATTGGATAAGCATCAAGCATCACTGTTTAAGTAGATTTATTTTGAAACAATGTAAGGCTCACAGCAGGAGCACAAGTGGCAGGATTGTCCGCCAGTCTTAAATAAATAAAACCTATGTCACAATAAAAGCTCATAAGTATAATAGTCACTTTATCAGTGGCTCACCCTCCAGAAATGGGTTGCTTCTAAATATTGCATAAATCATAGTCAATAAGTCAGGCAGTAATATTTCACTGTAATTTTAATGTAATTCATTAAAACCCCCAAAAAATTACATGACCAATGTGCTTCCATTAATCATTGCAAAGTGACCTTTCAATGAAATTCCATCAAAATGTGTTAGATTGTCCTTTACTACGTATAATACACTTATAAGATTTTGTAATACCATGAAAGCATAATCTTGGGATACATTCACATGTAGTGTGTTTACTGATGGTTTTTAGTTCCAGATAAATAAATGCAATTTTAAAAATTTCATTTACAAGTTGTGCAAATTTTCCACATATAAGTGGACGATAAAGAAACAAGAAAGATGAAGTATCGACAGCTTTGAAATGTGGTGCTGGAGAAGGATGTTATAAATATCATGGCTAGCAAGAAGAACAAACAAATCAATTTTGGAATAAATCAAGCCAGATGTGTCACTCGAAGCAAGGATCACCAAGCTACAAGTTACCTGCTTTGGACACATCATACGAAGAGAGCAATTACTGGAGAAGAACATCGTGGTCGGAAGATTAAAAGAACAAGGTGAAGAGGAGGACCCGCAACCCCATGGCTTGATACGATCAAGGTAACAGTAGAGAAGACCCTGGTGGACATATCTAGGCAAGCACAAGATCGATTTTCCTACAGACCGTTCATCCATCAAGTTGCCATGGCTCGAGATTGAACCAAAGACCACTAAAATAATAAAAGTTGACTTACACAATTTTGCATTCAACCGCTAGGGAGTTACTGTCCAAATGGAGGCTGAGAATAACAACTTTCTGGTAGAATGTCCTGAAAAAACCTGTTTCAAAATTGTTCAAAACCTCTTCAGGTAATGCATTAGGAAAAAAATACTCATCCACATCTACCAATAAAAGAGATTTTCCTGAATAGGTTTCTGCTTGAAAAACTTTTGACATTTGTACACTTTAAAAACTTTGTGGGCATACCTCCTGGAAGTATATGAAAAAATTGCAACTCAGTGTTACCATTCCTCTAAGGCTGTGTGGCCATGATGAGTTTTTGTCTCTGCATATTTTTGCTGCGTAAAAAATGCATCATCTGACAGTTTCATACAACCATGTTTTCTCCTAAAACACAGCATTTCAGAGCAAAATATACCTGGCTATAATCACGTAGTCAGGCTCTGATTCATGTGGCCCATAATTCTATCATACTTGACTACATTTGTGCTAAGAGTATAGTAAATCACAGTGTGTAACTGCTAACCCCAATCTAGTATCAGATTGAGGAGCACGGGTACAGACAGAGGTTTACCTCTACTTACCTGCCCCCACCACTGGATGTGGTATTAGATCGTAGTTCTCCCCCTCATTCCTCATAACTTTACTGTTGTGCAGCACAATCAGGTGTAGCTGTATTACTCTCTACACATTGGAGCCTTTATGCTTGGCAGCTTTGGCTGGGCCAGCCAATGAGCAGTCTACTGGACAGCTTCTTTAACCCCTTCGCACCCGAGCCTGTTTTTGCCTTCGTGACCAGGCCAATTTTTTCAATTCTGACCAGTGTCACTTTATGAGGTCATAACTCTAGAACGCTTCAACGGATCCTACTGATTCTGACAATGTTTTCTCATGACATATTGTACTTCATGATGGTGGTAAAAATTTTTAGATATGAGCTGCGCTTATTTGTTAAAAAAATCAAAATTTGGCGAAAATTTAGAAAATTTTGCAATTTTCAAAATTTTAATTTTTATGCCCTTAAATCAGAGAGTGATATCGCACAAAATAGTTAATAAATAACTTTTCCCACATGTCTACTTTACATCTGCACAATTTTGGAAACATAATTTTTTTTTTAGGAAGTTATAAGGGTTAAAAGTTGACCAGCGATTTCTCATTTTTACAACAAAATTTGCAACACCATTTTTTTAGGGACCACCTCACATTTGAAGTGAGTTTGGGGGGTCAATATGACAGAAAATATCCAAAAGTGACACCATTCTAAAAACTGCACCTCTCAATGTACTCAAAACCACATTCAAGAAGTTTATTAACCCTTCAGGTGCTTCACATGAATGAATGGAATATGGAAGGAAAAAAAAAACATTTAACTTTTTTTCAGAAACATTTTACTTCAAAACCATTTTTTTTTATTTTCACAAGTGTAAAAAGAGAAAATGAACCACAAAATTTTTTGTGCAATTTCTCCCGAATACGCCAATACCCGGTATGTGGGGCTAAACCACTGTTTGAGCACACGGCAGAGCTCAGAACGGAAGGAGCGCCGTTTGACTTTTTCAATGCAGAATTGGCTGGAATTGAGATCGGATGCCATGTCGCATTTGGAGAGCCCCTGATGTACCTAAACAGTGGAAACCCCCCACAAGTAACCCCATTTTGGAAATTAGACCCCCCCAAGGGACTTATCTAGATGTGTGGTGAGCACTTTGAACCCCCAAGTGTTTCACTAACGTTTATAATGTAGAGCCGTGAAAATAAAAAAAATCATTTTTTTTCCACAAAAATGATCTTTTAGCCCCCAATTTTTATTTTCACAAGGGTAACAGGAGAAATTGGACCCTAAGAGTTGTTGTCCAATTTGTCCTGAGTACGCTGGTACCCTATATGTGGGAGAAAACTACTGTTTGGGCACACGGTGGGGCTCGGAAGGGAAGTAGTGACGTTCTGAAATGCAGACTTTGATGGAATGGTCTGCGGGTGTCATGTCGCGTTTGCAGAGCCCCTGATGTACCTAAACAGTGGAAATCCCCCACAAGTGACCCCATTTTGGAAACTATACCCCCCCAAGGAACTTATCTAGATGTGTGGTGAGCACTTTGAACCCCCAAGTGTTTCAGTAAAGTTTATAATGTAGAGGCGTGAAAATAATCATTTTTTTTTCCACAAAAATGATATTTTAGCCCCCAATTTTTATTTTCACAAGGGTAACAGGAGAAATTGGACCCTAAGAGTTGTTGTCCAATTTGTCCTGAGTACGCTGGTACCCTATATGTGGGAGAAAACTACTGTTTGGGCACACGGTGGGGCTCGGAAGGGAAGTAGTGACGTTCTGAAATGCAGACTTTGATGGAATGGTCTGCGGGCATCATATTGCATTTACAGAGCCCCTGATGTACCTAAACAGTGGAAACCCCCAATTCTAATTCCAACCCTAACCCCAACACACCCCTAACCCTAATCTCAGCCCTAACCATAACCCTAACCACAAACCTAACACCAACACACCCATAACCTTAATCCCAGCCCTAGCCCTAGCCCTAACCCTAGCCCTTGCCCTTGCCCTAGCCCTAGCCCTAACCTGTGTACCTGCTTTTTTTTTTCTTTACTTTTTTTTATTTTTGTGACAAGATCGCTGCCCTGCGATCTGACTCATAGTAACGCCATTTCTCCTCTGATCTCACACTGACAGATGATCAGTGGTGAAGCAGCGTTACTATGTGACAAGATCGCTGCCTGGCACATAATAACGCTACTTCTCCTCTGATCTCACAATGACAGATGATAAGAGGTGAAGCAGCGTTACTGTGTGACAAGATCGCTGCCTGGCACAGCTGTGCCAGGCAGCGATCTAGTCACACAGTAACGCTGCTTCACCTCTGATCATCTGTCAGTGTTGGATCAGAGGAGAAGCCGCGTTACAATGAGTGAGATCGCCGGGAAACAAGCAACTTTCCCAGCGATCGCTCCCATTGGCTGCTGTGACGCTGACGTCATCAGGACCTGAACCAATCAGGTCTCGATGACGTCGGGGGTCCCAGCATGCATTGTGCGCCGGGATCCCCGCGTTGTAAGGTATGTGGGGGTCCCGGGGGGCACAAAACCGCCGACAGTAGATAAACGTCGGCGCTGCACAAAGCCCAGCAAGCGCCAACGTTTATCTACTGTCGGCGGTCGGGAAGAGGTTAAAGAAGCCCTCCCATCAAAGTTTTTATCCTCTTAATATATTGCAATCATCATATTATATAGCACTGTGTACTCACAATTACTCATTTTGCTCTTCTACCCAGATAAATATTCTCTTTTCTCTGCTCTGTGTAGAAACAGGAAGACACTGCCCCTGCATTTATCATTCCCCTCTTCAAATCCTGACCCAGCTGCTCCTTCCTCCCCTTGCCAGGGACGTTTGCAGTGCCTTATGACTCATGCAGGAAAAATTGACTTCCTTTCTTTACATAGAATTAAAAACATTATGCTAGTCAGGTTTTAACTCCTTATCGACCGCCAATACTCCTTTTAACAGCAGCAGTTCAGGGTACTTGTTCCTCAGCGCCACTTTTTAACAGTGCTGAGAAATAAGGATATAAACACCCCCATCATCAGAAAATGATCAGGGACGGTTTTTATGGTTTCCTGTCACGTGATCGCCATTATTCAGTGAATAACGGTGATCACAAAAAAAAAAAAAAAAAGTGCGCCCGCCGAGATCTGCCCACCAGTATCCATAAACAATAGGGAATTTTTCCTATTGGTTCCTTTTGTTCACTGTGATAGACCCTATCACAGTGCTCAAATTAAAAACAAATAGTCAATCAAATCACCTCCTTAAGTTAGATAAAAATTATAAAATAAATAAATTTTTTCATTTTTTTTCCATTCTTTGCAGGGTTTGGGTTAGGGTAGGGTTAAAGTAGTGTTATGGTTGGAGTTAGTATTGGGTTTTTCAAAATTAAAAAAAAATGGGGTCGATATGACTGACAGTGTTGAGCGCAAGTGCTCGTTACTTGAGTGTGCATCAGGGGCTCGGGTATGCATAGAGTATTGCGGATCCCCGCATGTTTTTTTTTCGGTGTCTAACAGCTGCAAAACATGTGGGGGAAGGACCCTAGCATGTTACTCGAGGACCCACAATATTTGGTACAAACCCAAGCACTAGATGCAAACTGGAGTATCAAGCACTTCCACTCAACACTAATGACGACATATTCAACATGAAGACCTAATGTTAACAAATTCTGTGTCGTATCTGAGGGTTCAAAATGCTCACTATACCCCTGGATAAAATGCTGGAGGGATGGGGTTTCCAAAATGATGGAGGTTTCCAGTGTTTAGACACATCAGGGGCTCTCCAAACACCGCATGGCATCTGCTCTCGATTCCAGCCAATTTTGCATTCAAAAAGTCAAACGGTGCTCCTTCCCGTCCGTGCGCAGAAACCGTGGATTTCCCCCACATTTGGGGTACTCAGGAGAAATTGCAGAACAAATTTTGTGGTCCATAGTCTCTTATTACCCTTATGAAAATAAAGTTTGGGTCTAAAGTAAACTTTTTGTGAAAAAAGTTAAATTTTTTTCCTTCCACATTGCTTCAGTTCCTGTGAAGCAACTAAAGGGTTAATAAACTTCTTGAATGTTGTTTTGAGCACCTTGAGGGGTGCAGTTTTTAGAATGGTGTCACTTTGGGGTATTTTCTGTCATGTGGTCCCTAAAAAAATAGTTTTGTAAATTTTGTTGGAAAAATGAGAAATCACTGGTCAACTTTTAACCCTTCTAACTTCCAAACAAGAAAATATGTTTCCAAAATTGTGCTGATATAATGTAGAAATGCGGGAAATGATATTTATGAACTATTTTGTGTGACACCATGCTCTGATTTAAGGGTACAAAAGTTAAAAATTTAAAAATTGCTAAATTTTTAACATTTTTGACAAATTTCCATTTTTTTCATAAATAAACCGAAGTCATATCAAAGAAATGTTACCACTATCATCAAGTATAATATTTCATGAGCTATAACCTCATAAAGAGAAAGGTCAGAGAGGTCCGGGCCTGTGCACTGCAGTACTTTACTCTGCCCTCAATAGGGCAGATAAAGTACGCCTGAGCAGGAGCCGTGGCAGAAGTAAGGAGGTGGACGTCATCGCTAGAAGATGGGAGGCGCCGGACCGCGAGACCCATCGGACCGGAACGGGCCCCCAGGTGAGTATAATCTAACTCGTTTTTCTTATCTTTCAGGTTACATTGGGGGCTTATCTACAGCATTACAGAATTCTGTAGATAAACCCCTGATAGTGGTGGCCACATCTCATAGGGCAAAAATTAGGTGACAGATTCCTTTTAAAGCCCCCGTTACACACTGCGATATCGCTAGCAATATCGCTGTAAAGTCACCGATTTTGTGAAGTTGCAGCGATATTGCTAGCGATATCGCTGCATGTGATACTTACCTCCGACCGGCTCCCCCGCTGGT
Organism: Dendrobates tinctorius; assembly: GCF_039654945.1. Lineage (NCBI taxonomy): Eukaryota > Metazoa > Chordata > Amphibia > Anura > Dendrobatidae > Dendrobates > Dendrobates tinctorius. Next base: position 32,838,118 of record NW_027361684.1, on the reverse strand, counting down.
TATCGTGATCGCGCGAGAAGCTCCTGGATCATTCCTCGTCGGTCACTTCCTGTGGCGCCGACGAGCGACGCGTGGAGCCGGGCGGGAGGACGCAGGATCGCCCCGTCTGACAGGTAAGTAGCGATCCCCGTCCCCAGCGAAGTCGCTAGTGAGATCTGCCTGTGTGGCAGCTCACTAGCGACCACCTAGCGATGCACCAACGATCCTGACCGCGTCATATCGCTGGTGCATCGCTAGGTGTAACGGTACCCTAAGACTAGAAAGTCATGACTTATCAATTCACCAGTAGTGTGTGAATGAAAGGCATGACCCATGTTATTTTGTGTAAAATTTCATGTGGCGTTTAAAGAGCACCGGTCACAAAATTTTTCATGTTGAGCTGTACAAATGATGTAATAGTGATTGCAAAGTATAATAAATCATTTTTGTTTTTTAATTTCGCCTCTCTCTGTTGCTGAAATATTAGCAATTAATGTATTCGGCACATTAGTTAATTTTAGTTAAGTCCAAGTGGGTGTTTTCACTTGGGGCATGCCTTTCCTCGTCCTGTATGAATTGCTATCTGATAACATACTTTGATTTAAAAAAGTTAACTCGGGTGCCAAATACTTTGATTGCTAATATCTCAGCAACGGAGAAGCGAAAAAAAAAAGCAAACAACTATTAATTACACTCTGCAGCCAATATTACATCTTGTGTCCAACTACACATGTAAAATTTGGTGAAAGGTCTTTGTGAGAGGGTGGCCACTGAACTTTCCCAGCACGGAGTACCAGCACATCGATCTTATTGCTATGTTTATTACAGATTTGCTTGCTCGTCAGTTTAAGGTGCCCAAATCTCTCCTGGAAAGAGTTCAGCCTCACGAATCAATGTTTACATTCAGTGATAGTATGCAGAAGAAGACATGTGGGTTGTATCTCATGCACAGCATACATAAGGCCTACATTAGGATTTCGGTCCGGCATCTGATGGTGGCATATGTGTCTGTGTTTCCCTCTGCAGGGGGCATCTCTAAAACACAACCCTGCAGACAGATTTGTGACTGGGCTTCTGAAATATTCTTCAGAAAATGTTTAAGGGGGAGGGCCTGAACACTTCTGCCCATCCAAGGGGCTGATCCCAGGAGAGGGAGAACAATAAGACACATGTTTGTGAGGAGTTGATACAGTGATGTCGAGGGGCAAGGACCTGTTGCTGAGGTCCTGGTACCCATGTATGGATGATCTATAGAGATTGGAGATCGGTTGCCGATTGTAGCTGGTTACACGTGCTACGGTCATGGGATCTGTCGTCTGGATTTGAGGATCTAACCTAAAAATTGTTGTTGCCGGCTGGAGTTGGATACACATGCTACATTTGCGGAATCTGTCGTCTGGAGGAGTATGGACTGTGACTACAGACTATGCTGGTGAATGATACAATAGCTAGGGGGCCAAATAAAAGTTGGGAGACAGTGGCTATCACCTGGTATAGAGGCAGTGGAACTACTGGCATTGGGCTGGGAACATGTGGACTGGGGGGCATTGCATTGTGGCTATCCACCTGGAACTGCTGTAAGACCATGGACATAAGGAATAACAAATAATTGCATTGCTAACCTGTTTAGGTGATTATTACAACCCAAAACCTCAAATCTTAACAGTTCTCATTAAGGATAATTCCATAATGGTTTGAATTTTCTCCACTTTGGATATTCTTTTAATTGAAAGGTTGATGTTTATTTTGATATATCATCGTTCCTCACAAAAAATTTATGCTAGGCAGTTACCTCCCCTTCCATGTCTATGCGGAACAAGAAGGCTAATTGGACAATTAATATGTTATCAGGGGTGAAAATGTTGGACAGTCATTTATTAGTGCTGTTCTCGGCCTAGAAAGATAACTTGGGAGCATGGCAGTTTAGTAAGTCATTAGTGACCCAAATCAGATCCACCTGTTGTGTAGTAGAAGTCCCTGGATGTAGCAAACTTACAAGTAGAGGGAAGACATTGATGAGTTGCGTATATATATGCATTCAGCGTCTTACGTCAGAGCTGGCTGGATAAGTATGTTCATCTACTTGCTGTGGTCTATAATAATAATCAGCACTGTTATATTGCCAGGTGACAGAGTCTGTGTGGGAGATCATGGTGATGAAATTGACTGACTTAGGGCACAAAGTGGTAAACGATTTGTGAGAATGCCAGCTGTTAAGTGAAATATCATCAAAGAAGTTGTCTAACTTTTACAGCCAATATTTTTTCAGGAACTAGTCCAAACCAACTGAAATGTCTGGCTCTTGTAGGGGTTGATGAAAAATAGCACCTTCAAGTAACTCACGGCTATCAATGGCTGCAATGGGCTCATGTCTGCAAAATCAAAATAGGTTGTACAGAGCTGATTTCTGTATATCTTTTTGTGATCATACTGATTGCTCCAAAAAATGCTCATATAGCTTGTCTGGAAAAAATGCTGAGCTTAAGGGGGTTTTACACATAGCGATATCGCTAGCAATATCGCTATAACGTCACCAATTTTGTGACGTTATAGCGATATCGCTAGCGATATCGCTATGTGTGATACTTACCTCCGACTGGCTCCCCCGCTGTCCACGCGAGATCGCGCAGCTCCATTTCTCATCGGCTGCTTCCTGCGGCGCCGACGAGCGACGTGGACGCGGGCGGGAGGACGTCTTCATCGCCGCGTCTGAAAGGTAAGTATCGTCCGCTGCATCGCTGTGAGATCTGCCTATGTGACAGCTCACTAGCGATCATTTAGCGATGCACCAGCGTTCCTGACCGGGTCGTATCGCTGGTCGGGATCACTGGTGCATCGCTAAATGTAAAAGGGCCTTTAGCCACAGAACAGTGCCATTCTATAGAGCCCAGACACTTCCCTGTGATCATTCACTCAAGCAGGAACTGACCACTTTTGCATAATGAGATGTGCATTTCAAAGTATTTTTCTTTTACCCAACAATGGAGGTTTCAGGAGCTGAACCCCTACCGATTGTCTGCATGTGTAACAAAATAAAATAAACAAAGACGATAAGTATAATTTATTTCTCTCCTTACTCTAAACAGGTACACGGATGAAAAAGTGCAGAGAATGAGGACACGGTGGTAACTTAACCAACAAATATTTATGTGATTAACACAAGTATAAGTGGTGCCTATGGCAAAATATAAAAAATATAGCAAACGGTGGATGGAACGTGAGATTTTGTACAATAGAATACAGCAATTCAGCTATACAGAATATCAACACAATTCTAATCACACACTATTGTTCTATTTATTACAAATAAACTAAATATTGTCATCAGTGATGTCTTGGTCCTAATGCCATAACTTGCGGTGCGTCACTGTCACTATCGGGACTATGCCGCCATCTCTCTGTCTCTCACCAGGCAATACAAGCCATAATACAGGTCACAACGGAGTCCTATGATGCTACACCGTTAGGCCATTATTAATGAGTCACTTTGTACACCTAATACGCTGGCTGCCTTTGTCTCCTGAAGCACGGCTTCAGTCTCCTGTGTACCATACATCTAGACCGGAAGTCACAGCAAACACAAACGTCCTTCTTCAACAACCTGGTCATTTCTCTCTTGGCTCTGCTCCCTCAAGTAAGATCTTCTATCTGGTCTCCTGTCTCTGGTTCTGGCTAACCAGTTGCGGTCATTCACTTCTTCTCTTGGTTATGGTTGGGGTCTGGTCACTCGGTTCCCCATTTGGATTCAGTCATTCAAGCCTTCACTGGAGTCTGGTCGCTTGATCCTTCACTCAGATTTGGTCATCGACTCTTCACTTGGGTCTGGTCACTCCTAATGGTGGCTATAAGCCAACCTCGCTTCACGGCACATCTGTCTTGCTACAGGTTCAAACACCACCTCCTCCCCTCCACTGCCTTCCTGAGCCTTTTAGAATTACTAACTGCGCCATAGCTAGCACAAGACGAAGTGTCTCTTCCAATCTCTTCCCCGAGGAAACATGCACTATGCTCTTCAGTTCCTGCTGAGGTAATACTATCTGCTTTCTCTTTTCCTATCATCTTTAACCAGCAGATGGTAGTGTTCGATTGTAGACACTGTTTTAAGCATTAACTGTGTGAGTCTTCTCACTGGTCCTTCTCCTTACACTACCACTCTTTTTTTTTTTTAAACCAACTTTTTATTGATTTTCTTACATAAAATATACAAATTATAGAATAGAAAGGATAAGTATTAGCATACAGAAATATATCAAACGTCGTAATATTTATCAAGGAATCTCAATAAATTCACATAATCCTTCCAATTTGCCTCTTTCACCTCCTCCTCCTTATATATTCTTCTTCCTTCCTGTTTTCCTCCTCACATCCATCAACAGTTTCTTATGTCCTAAATCCAAACTTAAGGCCCCGTTACACTAAGCGATGTCCCAGCGATCCCACCAACGATCCGACATGATGGGATCGCTGGGACATCGTTAGGCTGATCGCTGGTGAGCTGTCACAAGACAGCCCCTCCAGCTATCAGGACCAGCGACGCTGGACGCTGGTTTCTAATGTAAAAACATCGGGTATCCTGGAGCCGCGGCTCCTGGATACCCGCTGTTTACCTTGGAAACCAGCGTGTACGCCGGTTTCCAAGGTAAACAGCGGGTATTGTTATGATTGGGTCACCGAGGAGGAAAGCAAGACCAAGCTAAGCCACAGAAAACCAGAGAGGTTGGTAACTAAGCGGATTGCAGACCCCTGATCCTATCCACACAACTAGCAGTAGCCGTGGAGCGTACCTACGATGATTCTAGACGCCTCGACACAGCCGGAGAACTAAATAAGCCTAAAGCAAGAAAGGGGAAATCTAAACTGTCCCAGAGCAGACCCCAAAGGAATAGATAGCCCCCAAACATATATTGTCAGTGAGACAAGATGAAAACACAAACGCAGGTAGGAAAATAGGCTGAGCAAACGATGGGGCCCAAACTAACTAGACAGGAAAGGAAAGACACTGTCTGCAATCATGAAAAAAACCCTGCAAAAAATGCCCAACACGTCTGATAGAAAAAACACTGAAGTCACTAGACTTCGCCCACTATATCAGCAGTCTGGTATATTCTGAAAACAGAGCAGAGAGAGGCCACTCTAATAAGGGACAAAAACAAACTGGCACAAACAGTAACATAAGGATGGAAATTCAGCACAGCCCAAGCAGGGGCTGGCTGACCACACAAAATTGAAATAGACAAAACCAAATCAAATGTGAACAATAGCAAAAGAACACTTAGCTTGAGCATGCAGGGACTGAGCTGGAAACTAAGACCGCAGGAGGCAGGAAAAAATCACTAGCAGGGATAGAGGGAGTCGGCTGTCTTAAATCTAATCAGAAACTCCAGATGTCCAATCGTCTTCCTCATTATCAGGTGGAAGACCTCTGTTAATTAGATCAGCTCCATTACCTCCTGTAACCACCAGAGGGAGCCCGGAAAGAGAACTCGCGACCCCTCTGTCAATATAACCAGCTCCACTACCTTCACTAGTAACTAGAGGTAGGCCAGAAAGTGAATTCACAACAGGGTATCCAGGAGCCGCGGCTCCTGGATACCCGATGTTTACATTAGAAACCAGCGTCCAGCGTCGCTGATCGCTTGTCTCTCGCTGCCACATGCAGCGATGTGTGCTGGCCAGCGGAAGACCAGCGATCGAAAAACGGCCCAGGCCAATCGAGCACGATCAGCGATTACCGGCAGGGGGGGCCGGTCGCTGATCCCCGTCACACACAGCGATCTCTCTGGCGAGATCGCTGTGGCGTCACAAAATCAGCGATCTCGCTAGCGAGATCGCTGTGTGACGGGGCCTTTACTTAGCAACCCTATCCCTTCCCCCCTCCCCCCTTCCCACCCACTCCCCATGCGACTCGGCCTCAGAACCTCCCCCTATAATTTCAGCTTACCTAGGGATCCTAACAGATCTTCCTTCATATACCATTCAGTAGATACAAATGTTAACATTATTTGCCTTATTTCTTCTCCTGAGCATATACCACTTATGAACTTTCTCCATTTACTGAAAAAAATTGCTGTCGATCTTTCCTTGCTCCTCTCCACCACCACTTTCTCCAGCATGAGCGTTTTTTTCAGCTTGCTCATCACCTCTTCTCTCGATAGAATTTCTCTCACCAACCATTTCTGGAGAATTGCCCTTTTACTTATCATGACTATATCATGGAAGAGAGATGGTATTTTACCCCCTGCTTCATCCCCTCCCCTCCTGATGATGATAATAGAATAGCCAAGCCATTGGTTCCAGCTCCATGTTTCTATTCCAGATTGTTCTAACCAACCCCTGAACTTGCTTCCAAAATCCCTCAATCTTTCCGCTCTGCCAAATCCCATGGTATAAGTCTGTTCTTTCCGTATCACATTTCGGGCATTTCACCAGTTTGTCTTGTTGTCTAATATTCAAAAAATTGAAACCATATATGGCTCTATGTATAAGTCTGTATTGAGTGTCTCTCCAGATTTCGTTTACTATCTTCTTCCTCATCTCCATCCACCCTTTCAAGATTTTTTCTTCCCCTTCTTGGTCTACGAACTGCTTTGCCCATCCCGCTAAAATTTTCCCTGGTATGTTGGGAACTAATGCTTCTCTCTAGTCCCTATAGAGACCCGAAATGGTAATCTCATAAATGTCCTTTAATCAAATTGTGTCCAAGTGGTTTACCTCATATTCATTGTTTAGGTTGAGTAATTTCCTCATTATCCCTTGCTTTATCTGTTCATACTGGAGAGTCTGGAATGGGCACAAGTCATATTTCTCTCTTATTTCCCCACACGTCATCCATATCCACTCTGTATCATGCATCCAGTCCCTTAAAGTCCTTATCCCCTTCTCCCTCCACTCTCTAAACAGGTAATTTTCCCTCCCCTGTGGGAAATCTGGGCTTGCCCAGATGTTAATGAATTTTGAAATGTTCGATGCTAGCCCAAACTTTTTTCTAACCGCCTTCCAGGTCATTACTGTGTCCCTACATATGAATGAGTGTTTAATATTGGGTGGTAGATTTGGTATGGATGTATGTAATATTGATCTCAGGTCCCATGGCCTACAGAATTCGACTTCTAAAGTCCAGTCAGAGTGTCTACTTGTTTGTCTAATCAGTTTGATCCCCCCCCTCCATTGGTAGCATTAACTTGTGAAGGGTTAAAACTAAAATCAGAGCTGAAGTTTCGTTTTGTCCATTCTCTGAAGGTTTCTTTTCTCCGTTTTTGTTGCTGTAAGATAATTTTTTGTAATTGGCAAGGGCTGTCATGAAACCAGACTGTTCCCATCTGTACAAGATAAGGGAGGCGGGAGTGTAAAACTCTGAAGAATATGCCATTATACTACTTTCTATTTGGATACGGACATATATGTAGTTTCCGGTTTTCTTGCAATATTATTGGCTTATAAAGTGAAATGATGCTATTGGTACTTGAGAACCTTGCATAATTAAGCAAAAGATTATAAAAGAAGTGACTAAAATAAAGGGGCTTAGTGATCTGCCTCGATCCTCCCGTACAGAGACCCCAGTCTCCGTGTGGTCATTTGAGTTGCTAGCAACACTGGAATAATTTGGACATCACTGGCTCAACCGTGAAGGGTTAATTTAGCCCTCCCAAAATAGCTACCTCGAAAAACTTATTAGCGCTAATCCTCGGTCTCTTTCCCTTCCACAAAAAGTGAGAGAATTCCTTTGTCAGTCTTTTTATGTCTGTATGTTTGAGAAGTAATGGGATTGTCTGCATGGGGTAAAGGAGCCTAGAGAAGCTCATCATTTTTATAAGATGATTTCTTCCCAAAAGGGTCAGCGGAAGATTAGCCCATCCCTGCAGTTCTTTCTCCATACGTTCGATTAGTGGGGAATGATTTAAGGAATATAAAGCTTTTGTATCCCTCCCCACCAGCACTCCCAAGTATTTAATTGTGTTTCTGGCAATAGGAATGTCACATATTGAGCCTCTCTCTCTCCGCTCTTTTTCTCCCAAAAAGAGTATTTCACATTTATTCTTGTTACGTCTGAATCCTGCCAGTTTCCCGAACCCCTCAATTTGTGCTATGACTTCACTCAGTTGTGTTTTGGGCCTACTCATAATCAGGACAATATCATCAGCAAACAATGCCGAACACAGTGCTCTGCCCCCCACCTTTATCCCTTCAAACCATCGTCCACCGTTCAAACGTCTAGCCAATGATTCGATAGCTAAATTGAATAGGAAAGGTGCCATTGGGCAACCCTGCCTGGTTCCCTTTAACAAAGGAAACATTTTTGATAAGAATCCTGGGGTGTTCACCCTAGCTTGAGGATTCGCGTACAGCACCTGCACAAGATTTCTAAAGGCTCCATGCAAACCCAGATGATCTAACACCTGTTCCAGCCATGACCACCTCACATTGTCAAATGCTTTTTCCGCATCCAAGGTGATCAAGGCTGGAGTATCTCCCCCTCTCCGCTTAGCTATGTCAACTTCCAACATTACTTTCCTGATGTTCGTCACTGCAGAGCACCCCTTGACAAATCCCACCTGGGGGAGATCTATAATCTCTGGCAATATCGATGCCAATCTATTAGCCATCAACTTTGCCAAAACTTTCAGATCCTGGTTGATTAATGACATAGGCCTATAACTAGTTGGGTCCTCTAGGTCCTTTCCTGCTTTAGGGATGAGCTTTATGAATGCTGTGCTAAGGGTAGCCGATACTCGCTCTCCCCCTAATATCTTATTAAATAACTCCTTCAATACAGGTGAAATTTGCTCCTTTAAAATCTTGAAGAAACTGCCATTGAACCCATCTGGTCCTGGGGCTTTCGTTGAACTCATCTTTCCTATGACTTCCCATATTTCTTCCTCCGTCACCTCCCTATTCAATATCTGTACATGCTCCGACATAAACCTAGTCATTTGCGTTCCCCTTAACCATTCCTCTCCTTCCCCCTTCCTCACTAACCCCTCCTCTTTGTATAGATCTGCATAAAAGTCTCCTAGGATATAATTTATTTCCTTTGGATCTGTTGTTTTGTTTCCCAAAGCATTCCTCAGTGTCGTTATATGAGTCATTGGTCGCCTTCCCCTTGCCAAGTTTGCCATTAATTTCCCTGCCTTATTCCTGTAGCGCGTCAACTCAGCCTCCTGTTGCGTTCGGTACATATTCTCTTTCCTTTACGCCCAGTTTTCAAAGTCTCCCTTCGCCTCCACCCACTTTGCTTTTGTCACCCTTGATGGTTTTTCCAGAAAGACCGCATTTGCTTCACTAACTAACCGACCTGCTTCTTGAAATTTTACTTGCGCCTGTTGTTTTGCCTTCGTCATGTATCCCATCACCTTCCCCCTCAGTACTGCCTTTGCCGTCTCCTAAAACAACCCTATCTCTCCTCTATGTTCCTGATTCGTCAGTGTGTACTCCACCCACCACTCTCTCAATATCCTGTGAAAGAAAGTTTTCGTCTGTCTCCAAGAAAGTGGGGAATCGCCAAATGTAGTCCTGTCCTCTCTGAGCTTTGTCAGCTACACTTGCTACCACTGGACTATGGTCTGAAATCACCATGTTTTCTATGTCAATCCCCTCCAACCTCTGCATCAAAGTCTCACTTGTCAAAAGAAGATCAATCCATGACCACGAATCATGCGGGTGTGAGTAGTGCGTAAACTCTCTCTCTTGGGGGTGATACATTCTCCAGCAGTCGTGTAGGGTTGTGGTTTCCAACATCGCTTTTAAAGGTCCCTCTGTATGCCTCCCCTGTTTCCCCTGGCTTCTCCTGTCTTCTTTCTGGGAGATTACAGTGTTGAAATCACCACCCACCATTTTACACACTTCCCCATCAAGTAATATCCTGTTTGTTATGTTTTCAAAAAATTTTTTTTTGTTCCGTGTTGGGAGCGTAAACATTGTGGATGTTAAAAGTGCCTTGAGTACCTACGATTTTGATATGTAGGTATCTTCCTTCCTCATCTGATTCTTGTGACTCCACATTGTGTGCCAAGCTCTTATTGATCAGAGTGAGCACTCCTGCCTTCCTACCTTGTGATGCCGACCCATACACCTTTCCCACCCACATCTTGTTCATACGGAAGAAATCCTCTTTCCGCAAGTGTGTCTCCTGCAATAAAGGAATATCAGTTTTAGGCTATGTGCCCATGTAGCGTTTTTCATGCAGAATATTCCTGAGTGGAAACGCACACCCTCTTCCCAGGAAACCGCATGCGTTTTATGAAGCGCTTTTGTAAGCGTTTTTGACACTTTTGCTAAGCGTTTTTGCATGCATTTTCCTATGCGTTTTTGCAATACAATTGAATGTATGCGGAAACGCGTGTGTTTTCGCAAAATTAATGAACATGCTGCGTTTTTTTCCGCTTAGCGTTTCCGCAGCGGAAAAAACGCACCATTAGCACAACATGTGTGGATTCCATTATGATTAAATTGGATGCTTTTCTGAAGTGTTTCCGCAGCAGAAACGCTTGTCTAAAAGCGCTGCGGAAACGCTTAAACACGTGGGCACATAGCCTTAAGCTTCTTAAGATGACTTAAAATCATATTTAGTTTGTGTGGAGATCTAAGTCCCTTAACATTCCACATTACTATCCTAACCATAATCTCTTAAAATGGTTGCCCTTTTTCCCAGCTGTGTCGCATGAACTAGAAAAACTACTTTCCAAATTCCCCCCCTCCACTCTCAACTGATTGCTTGAAACCACCACTCAACTGTACATAAACATTTTTCCACTTCCATTTTTTCTGAGATGTTTAATTTACCTCCCAAGCCTCTGCCATAAGTCGAATTGTCTTGATTGACACCCCTTTCCTGAATCTCCCACCAATTCCATCCCCTCCCATCATTTTTTGCAGATTTACCAAGATATGACACTTCTAGTTAGAAGACAGAGAGAAGCACAAAACATAATGATACGCTTATCACCATATTCCTCCTCCCAACGTTCCAAAAATTACAATCTCTGCTTCCTCATCTCAAATCCCAGCGACTGCTTCTTCCTCCTTTCTTCCCAATTGACGTGGCCATGTGTCATTTTTCTTTTGGACTTTCTGCCCTGGTGCTCGCTTGACTCCACTCTGATTCTGGATCTGGTCTGTCTGAAGATGGTCTGTTAGAAACGGAGCCTCCTCCATCCGATTCCGTGACAGTCCCCTCTTTTGGGTTACTACCACTCTTTTTGTAGCTCTACTTTTGACAGTGTATTTAATCAAGGCTTTTTTTTTTTCAAAGGGAATCTGTCAATTTCTATTGGCAGCCGCACTTGCAGCATGGCAATTGGACACCTTCCTTAAGCTATTTATCTGCAGTCTAACCCCATATCTGCAGGTAAATAGTGTTATCTGATGTAACAGGTTCCCCTTAAGGTGAGGTCTCCAGAACTGAACATAGAATTTTAGATGTGGTCTCACTGTAGTTCTGTACAATGGGATCATAATCTCCATCTTTCTACTGATCTTAACTCCTGATTTGGAGCAAAGCATTTGACTTGCTTTCCCTCCCGGCTACCAACATTGTGGACTCATTCCGACGTTGTTATAATCAGTATCCCTAAATTCCTCTCTTGTAATGTCCTTACAAAAACACCATTACAACCATCAGACAGAGGATTCCTCTTCCCAAGAGCGTTATTTCACATTTGGATGCACTGAGCTGATTTTTCCATTGTTTGTGGCTATCTATCGAGTTATGTTAAATTGTTCTTGATGTTACAGACAATTAGAGGAATAATAACTCTATTATACATTTTTATGTCATTGGCAAAGCTTAACTACCAAACCTTCTCCATTGTCACTAATATAATGAAAAAGAATAGGGCCAAAAACAGCTGTGTGGCATAACTAGTATCTCTTCTGAATGCACACGACTAACCACATAGTTATAATATCTATCCTTTACTCCTTTACCCCTGGGCCATTTTTTGTTTTCGTTTTTGGCCCCCCAGTCCCAGTCCAGTGACATTACTGTTGAACCAATGTCATGTAAATTGATTCACTCATTTTTATTTAACATATTGAGTTTCAACATTCTTGATCCTTTTTCTCCCCAACATCGTTCAGAGAAGAGGTAAAACTCCCACATACACATTAGATAATCAACCAATCTTACCGAAGTTCATCCAACTTACTTCTAATGTGACCCCTTTCTACAAGTACTAGGACATTATGTTAATAAAAGTTTTAACCCCTTACCTACAAAGGACGTAATATTCCGTCCATGTGACCCTGGACCTAACTACCATGGATGGAATATTACGTCCCAGCGATCAGTGCCCCGACACGTTAACCCCTTGTACACCGCGATCAAACGTGATCGCGGTGTACCGGGGGTTAAAGGGAAGCATCGGCAGGGAGGGGGCTCCCTCCGTGCTTCCCTGAGCCCCCCACGGCAGCGCAATGTGCAGCGCTACTGCGGGGGGCTCTTTCCCTACAGGCCCCCGGATCCAAGATGGCGACGGGGGCCTGCAGGGAGCTGACTTCCTCACTGCCTGCAAAGCGCAGGCATGAGGAAGTCTGCAGCAGTGCCTGTGACAGATCGCTGATCTGTCACAGTGATCTGTGATGTGACAGATCAGCGATCTGTCACAGGACAGTGATGTCCCACCTGGGACAAGGTAATAAAGTAAAAAAAAAAAAAAAAAAAGTGTTAAAAATAATTAAAAAAAATCGCTAAATAAATTAATTAAAAAAAATAAAATATTCCCCAATAAATCCAATTTTTCAAAATAAAAAAAAACAAAAACAATAAAAGTACACATATTTGGTATCGCCACGTCCGTAATGACCTGCCCTATAAAACTGTCCCATTAGTTAACCCCTTTAGCGAACCTCTTAAAAAATAAAAATAAAAAACGAAGCAAAAAATAATGATTTATTATCATACCACCGAACAAAAAGTGCAATAACGCGCGATCAAAAAGACGCATATAAATATCCATGGTACCGCTGAAAACATCATCTTGTCCCGCAAAAACGAGCCGCCATACAGCGTCATCCGCAAAAAAGTAAAAAAGTTATAGCTCGCAGAATAAAGCGATACAAAAATAATTATTTTTTATATAAAATTGTTTTCATTGCAAAAAACCGACAAAACATAAAAAAACGACCTAAATGAGGTATCTCTGTAACCGTACTGACCCGAAGAATAAAACCGCTTTATCAATTTTACCGCACGCGGAACGGTGTAAACGCCCCCCCAAAAGAAATTCATGAAACGCTGGTTTTTGTTCATTCTGCGTCCCAAAAATTGGAATAAAAAGAGATCAAAAAATGTCACGTGCCCGAAAATGGTACCAATAAAAACGTCAACTCGTCCCGCAAAAAATAAGACCTCACATGACTCGGTGGGTCAAAATACGGAAAAATTATAGCTCACAATATGTGGTGATGCAAAAACTATTTTTACAATTAAAAGCGTCTTTTAGCATGTGACAGCTGCCAAACATAAAAACCGCCATAAATAGTAAATCAAACCCCCCGTTATCACCCCCTTAGTTAGGGAAAAATAATAAAACTAAAAGAAAATGTATTTATTTCCATTTTCCCATTAGGGTTAGGGTTAGGGTAGGGTTAGGGCTAGGGCTAGGGTTAGGGTTAGGGTTAGGGTTAGGGCTAGGGTTAGGGCTAGGGTTAGGGCTAGGGCTCAGATTAGGGTTAGGGGTGTGTTGAGGTTAGGGTTGGAGTTATAATTGGGGGTTTCCACTGTTTGGGCACATCAGGTGCTCTCCAAAGGCAACATGGCGTCTGATCTCAATTCCAGCCAATTCTGCGTTGAAAAAGTCGAATGGTGCTCCTTCCCTTCCAAGCTCTGCCATGCACCCAAACAGTGTTTTACCCCCACATGTAGGGTATCAGCCTACTCAGGACAAATTACAAAACAACTTTTGGGGTCCAATTTCTCCTGTTACCCTTAGGAAAATAAAAAATTGGGGGCAAAAATATAATTTTGCGGAAAAAAATGTTTTTTTTTATTTTCACGCCCAAGCGTTATAAACTTCTGTGAAGCACTTGGGGGTTCAAAGTGCTCTCCACACATCTAGATAAGCTCCGTGGGGGGTCTAGTTTCCAAAATGGGGTCACTTGTGGGGAGTTTCAATAGTTTAGGTACATCAGGGGCTCTCCAAACGCACATGACACCCGCAGACCAATCCATCAAAGTCTGCATTCCAAAACGTCACTACTTCCCTTCCGAGCCCCGACGTGTCCCCATACAGTAGTTTTCTCCCACATATGGGGTTTCAGCGTACTCAGGACAAATTGGACAACAACTTTTGGGGTCCAATTTCTCCTGTTACCCTTGGGAAAATAAAAAAATGGGGACTAAAAGATGATGTTTGTGGAAAAAATACGATTTTTTTATTTTCACGTCCGGACGTTATAAACTTCAGTGAAGCACTGGGGGGGTTCAAAGTGCTCACCACACATCTAGATAAGTTCCTTGGGGGGTCTAGTTTCCAAAATGGTGTCATTTGTGGGGGGTTTCTACTGTTTTGGTACATCAGGGGTTTTCCAATCGCGACATGGTGTCCGATCTCAATTCTAGCCAAAAACGTCAAATGGCGCTGCTTCCCTTCCGAGCTCTGCCATGCGCCCAAATAGTGGTTTACCCCCACATGTGGGGTATCAGCGTACTCAGGACAAATTGCACAATAACTTTTAGGGTCCTGTTACCCTTGGAAAAACAAAAATTGGGAGTGAAAAGATCATTTTTGTGGAAAAAATATGATTTTTTAATTGTACCGCTGTACGTTATAAACTTCTGTGAAGCCCTTGTGGGTTCAAAGTTCTCACCACATATCTAGATAAGTTCCTTGGGGGGTCTAGTTTCCAAAATGGGGTCACTTGGGGGGGTTTCCACTGTTTAGGTACATCAGGGGCTCTCCAAACGCGACATGGCGTCCGATCTGAATTCCAGCCAATTTTGCATTGAAAAAGTCAAACGGCGCTCCTTCCCTACTGAGGTCTGCCATGCGCCGAAACAGTGGTTCCCCCCCACATATCAGGTATCAGCGTACTCAGGACAAATTGCACAATAACTTTTGCAGTCCAATTTCTCCTGTTACCCTTGGTAAAATAAAGAAAATTGAACCTGAAGTATTTTTTTTGTGAAAAAAAGTTAAATGTTCATTTTTTTTTAATATTCAAAAAATTCCTGTGACGCACCTAAAGGGTTAATAAACTTCTTGAATGTGGTTTTGAGCACCTTGAGGGGTGCAGTTTTTAGAATGGTGTCACTTTTGGGTATTTTCTATCATATAGACCCCTCAAAGTGGCTTCAAATGTGATGTGGTCCCTAAAAATAAAATGGTGTTGCAAAAATGAGAAATCGCTGGTCAATTTTTAACCCTTATAACTTCCTAACAAAAAAAAATTTTGGTTCCAAAATTGTGCTGATGTAAAGTAAACATGTGGGAAATGTTATGTATTAAGTTTTTTGTGTGCCGTATCGCTGTGATTTAAGAGCATAAAAATTCAAATTTGGAAAATTGCAAAATTTTCAAAATTTTCGCCAAATTTCCGTTTTTTTCACAAATAAGCGCAAGTTATTTGAATGCAATTTTACCACTAACATGAAGTACAATATGTCACGAGAAAACAATGTCAGAATCACCGGGATCCATGGAAGCGTTCCAGAGTTATGACCTCATAAAGGTACAGTGGTCAGAATTGTAAAAATTGGCCCGGGAGTTAACGTGCAAACCACCCTTGGTAGTGAAGGGGTTAATATACATATCATTTTTTTTAATCAGTTTTAAAATGTTTTTGATGTGCTTCGATTCTCTCCACGTTTTGATATGCTAGCATTGCACAAAATACACATGTAAAAGTAATTCTGAAATAAACTTAATTTGTGGAATAAAGTCCATAACCGCAGGTATCAACCTAAATGCCTTTAGTATAATCTGATATTGATCTTCCAAACCTGCTCCACTGGAGCCAAAAGAACAAATGTTAAGCGGCTAATGATGATAATAATAATACTAAGTAGTTCAATTGTAGCAATAGAGTCACATATAAATAATTTGCACTTTGAATAATTAAGCTACTACTTGAAGAAGGCTGCAATATAGGAAGACGCAGCGCTCTGACAGTTCTCTATTAATAGACTGCTGTGTGCTGAGTCTGGTTTTCTAGTTCACTTGAAACCAGCACCATGGAGCCAAATGTATGTTTGAGCGGATATCCTTCAGAGTGCTTTATTATGAAATATAATCCATAACTCTTAGCCTCTGCTTCATTCTCAGCTTTCCTTTAAATTACACTCTGTGAAATCGCTCACCATGGCTGAAAACTACAAATACTACAATTATATAAACACATGAAAAGATAAGGATTAAAAGCAAAAGCCAACAATTCTATTCTCAGGAAATGCTATCATGGCTGCTGGGAAATAATTCTGAAAATAGGTGTAGATCTAAAAAAGATGCAATCAGGTTAGATAAAGCACAAAAGAAACATGCTAATGATATTGCAGATTATTATAATAATTAACACCTAAATATTTATCCCAATAGATGAGCCATAAAGCATAAATAATAAATATACCAATAAAAAGGCTTTAAACAAGATCATTATTAAGCAGAGTATAAAAACCAATGCATTAATACATTTAAAATAGCAATTTAGTGGTGCATAATATAGGTAGTCCCAGCAAAGAGCAAACAGATGAACGGCATACTAGGGCACACAAATCACCGCATTAACAGACGGAGCTATTTATCTGAAGTATTGCGGTATATATTTCGGTCAAAAAACGGAGGTGCTTGCATGAAAAAACATGAATATTTCAATGTGAAATGAAAAAAGAAGAAATATGCAGCACTCACCAATATAGCTGAAAAACTGTGCGTCTTTATTTCACATGAATTCCATCAATAGATGTGTGGACATGCAAGACGCTAGAGGAATGCTAGTGGAGGGAGGTGCCGGACAATGGCCGTTTCGTGATTACTCGCTTCTACAGGTCCAGGTGTCCTGCATGTCCACATATCTATTGATGGAATTCATGTGAAATAAAGACGCACAGTTTTTCAGCTATATTGGTGACTGCTGCATATGTCTTCTTTTTTCATTTCACATAATTATAGGTAGTCAATCGGAAATGTAATATGCATCAAAGAAGCCACACTGGAAAAGATAATTTACACGGGGTGACAAAGCATTTCCCTGCAAAACGCGCGTCGGGTGTGGTGTGCTCTTGGATATCTGTCTATCAGGTAATTAATAAAGTTTACTTATTTGGGTCTTTTATGATGCTTTGTTTGATCCACCTGCTCACCTTGCTACAATATTGGTGAATCTATTCTTTTTACACATGTAAATAAAACTTATGCATATCGTCTGTGTACACGGACATATCTTTTCAAGTGTGGCTTCTTTGACGCATATTAAATTTATGATTCACTACCTATATTATGCACCATTAAGTTACTACTATGTGTATATTCATAACCATCTATATCCACCAAAAATCTCATCTTTGGTTTCTCACCTTTTCAATGGTTTAATACATTGTTTCTTACACTCTGTTTAACCCCTTAGTGATAGAGCCAATTTGCAGCTTAATGACCGGGGCAGTTTTTACAATTCTGACCACGGTCACTTTATGAGGTTATAACTCTGGAACGCTTTAACGGATAAAGCTGATTCTGGGTTTATTTATTTGTGACACATTGTACTTCAAGTTAGTGGTAAAATTTCTTCAATATGACTTGCGTTTATTTATGAAAAAAAAACGAAATATGGCGAAAATTTTGCAATTTGTAAACTTTTTATTTTTATGCTTAAATCAGAGAGATATGTCACACAAAATACTTAATATATAACATTTCCCACATGTCTACTTTACATCAGCACAATTGTGGAAACAATTTTTTTTTGTTAGGAACTTATAAGGGTTAAAATTTGACCAGCGATTTCTCATTTTTACAACAGAAGTTACAAAACCATTTTTTTTTAGGGACCACATTACATTTAAAGTCACTTTGAGGGGTGTACATGACAGAATATACCAAAAAGTGACACCATTCTCAAAAGTGTACCCCTCAAGCTGCTCAAAACCACATTGAAGAAGTTTATTAACCCTTTACATACTTCACAGGAACTGAAGCAATGTGGAAGGAAAAAATTAACATCTAACTTTTTTTTACAAACATTTTACTTCAGAGCCAATTTTTTTTATTTTCACAAGTGTAAAAAGAGAAAATGAACCACAAAATTTGTTGTGCAATTTCTCCTGAA
The DNA here is from genome assembly GCF_039654945.1 of Dendrobates tinctorius. NCBI lineage: Eukaryota > Metazoa > Chordata > Amphibia > Anura > Dendrobatidae > Dendrobates > Dendrobates tinctorius. Next base: position 32,819,884 of record NW_027361684.1, on the reverse strand, counting down.
TACGCCGATACCCCATATGTGGGGGTAAACCACTGTATGGGTGCACGGCAGAGCTTGGAAGGGAGGGAGCGCCGTTTAACTTTTTCAATGCAGAATTGGCTGGAATTGAGATTGGACGCCATGTCGCGTTTGGAGAGCCCCTGATGTGCCCAAACAGTGAAAACCCCCCACACCATAGAGTCCGTCTCATGCTACCATGAGTGTGAAAGCACAATCAACATTCAAAAGTGACCAAAACATTAGCCAGAAAGCATTGGTACTGAGATGTGGTCTTTGGTCCCCACCTGCAGAACCACTCCTTTATTGAGGGTGTCTTGATAATTACCAATGACTTCCATCTGTTGTCTATTCCATTTGCACAACAGCATGTGAAATTGATTGTCAGTCAGTGTTGCTTCCAATGTGGACAGTTAGGCTGAGTGCACATGTACTTTTTTGCCCTGCGGATTTTTCCACGCAGAATTGAAGAAATCCGCAGGTCAAATGACCTGCATTTTTACTGTGGATTTCTTCCATTTTTAATGCAGTTTTCTTGCGGTTTTCTACTGCGGTTTTCCCCCTGCGGATTTGGAGACAGGAGAGGTGGAAAACCGCACAAAAGAAGTGACATGCTGCGGATTTTGTACCGCAGGAAAACCGCGCGGAAAAATCCGCAGCGTCTGCACAGCGGTTTTTTTTTTTTCATTCATTTACATGCTACTGTAAATCACACTGCGGATCCGCAGTGTTTCTGTGCGGTAAAATCCGCTGCGGATCCGCAGGAATTCTGCATCGTGTGCACACAGCCTTAGATTTCACAGAAGTTTGATTTACTTGGAGTTATATTATGTTAAGTGTTCCCTTTATTTTTTTGAGCAGTGTATATAGTGGGCTGTGGTAGGCCATCATTCTATATAGGGAGCTACTGGGGGTACCATCATGCTATATAGGTGGCGGTTAGGGGTACCAACATACTAGATAGGGGGCTGTGAGTTGGACCATCATACTATATAGAGGATTGTGGTGAGGATATCATGCTATACAGAGGACTGTGGGGTGGACCATCATACTATATAGGAGCTGTGGCTTGGACCATCATGCTATATGGGGGCTCTAAGGTTCACCATCATACTCTCACGGTCACGCGCGACTGGACACAGCGCCTCCAGCAGGGCGGATTTTGATGACACGCGTGACCCTGGATACACCGCCTCCAGTTGGGCGAATTTAAATAATAAAACAAGCAGCTGGATATGCCGCCTCCAACAGGCGAATTTCGGAAATACACGTATGTCTGGAAACCCTGCCTCCAGTAAGGCGAATTTAAACAATAAAAGGGAAAACTTGGGTAACAATAACAATGGTGGCCCTGAGATAGGGAACGGGGAAGTGGAGACCTCCTGCACTCCCCTGAGTCAGTGTCTCTACACTCCTAACGTTCCCTAGGCCGGTTCTGCACCGGGCGACAAGCAGGAACCTAAAAACCCTGACTCGCCCTGCACCTAAACCCTCACTAGTGAAGTGGACGGTGCGGAAACTAATCCCACCACTGCACTAAAGCACACATAAGGAAAAGAGACAAAACAGGGAAACACCACTTAGCTTTGCTCTGTCGCTTATGCTCCCAGCAACAGAGCCCACCACCTGCATGCATCTTTTCCTCCGGCTGGATCCAACACCATAGTGCAGCCTTGGAGCAAACAGAGTCCACCACCTGCGTGCAGCTGTCCAGAAACAGAGTCCAGCATATGAGTCCAGCTTTCCAGCAACCGAGTCCAGCATCAAGAGTGCAGCTCTACACCATAGCTGCCATTCCATCAAGCCATGCAAGAATTTCTTGCTGACACCATAGCTGCAACTCCACCAAGCTATGCCAGCCCTCCTCGCAGACACCATAGCTGCCACACCAGGACTCTCACTGAGCTGCCTGGGACTCTCCTTCAGCTCCATCTTTCACCCAGGCTTGCTTGTAACTGAGGACTATCACCCACAGTGATTACCACACCTGACACTTTTATAGAGCAATCACGCCTGTTTTATAATTACGTGCACAAAACCAAAGTAACCAAGTGCAATGAACCTAATGGCCACCGGGGGGAAACTGCAACTGAAACCACCACAGTGCAATGACCCTAATGGCCACCGGGGGAAACTAAACTGAAACACACAGCCAAAGGAAAAAAGGTTACTTGCGCATTTTCTCTGTCATATCCAACCTGGATCATGACACATACCATATAGGGTACTGTGGGGTGGCTCATCTTGCCAAAAAAGGGGCTGTGAGGTGGCCCATCATACTGTAAAGGGGGTTGTGAGGTGGACTATCATACTATAGAGGGATGTAAGGTGAACCGTCACACTATATAAGGGAATGTTGGGGGTACCATCAAACTATATAGGGGACTATGAGGTGGATCATTATAATATATAAAGGGCTATGAGGTGGTGGATCATCAATCTGTATGGGGGGTTGTGAGGTGGCTCATCATACAATATAAGATGCTTTGAGGAGGACTATCATACTATATAAGGTGCTGTTGATGTGGACAGCATATTATATAGGGGGTTGTGGGGGACCATCATACTGTAGTGGGGCTATGTGTGGGGGAACCATTATATTATATGGTGGGACGTGGGGGGATCACATTCTGTATTGATGCTGTGGAGGATCATCATACTGTGTGGGTTGGCTGTGGTGGACAATCATATTGTGTGGAGTCGCTGTGGTGGACATTATACTGTGTGGGGTGGCTGTGGTGGACATTATGCTGTGTGGGGCAGCTGTGGTGGACATTACACTGTGTAGGATAGCTGTGGTGGACATTATACTGTGTGCGGTGGCTATAGAGGTCATCATACTATGTGGAGGTCTTTGGTGGCCATGATTCTTTGTGGGGAGTTGTGGTGACCATCATACTGTACTGGGTGGTTATGGGAGACACCATATTGTATGTGAGGCTTTGGTAGATATCATACTTTAAATAAGGGCCTATGGTGGACATCATGCTGTATATTGGGGGCTGTGGTAAATACCTTGATCTTTAGCCCATGGGGGGATGTATGACCATATTACTGTGTTGGGTTTGTGGAGCAATCATATTGTGTGGGGTCATCATACTCTACGGGAGTCATAAAAGTGGTATACTAGTGGGTGTTACCATTTAGGGCTTCAGTAGGGGTAAAATAATTCTGCAACTGCCACAATACATATCCTTCTTCACCATGTCTTAAAGAAGCACGCCTATCAAAGTTTTTATTCTCTTAAAATTGTAGACCTGCATAACGCTGGGTTGGGCTACAGGACAATAGGCAAGCAGCTTGGTGAGAAGGCAACAACTGTTGGCACAATTATTAGAAAATTGAAGAAACACAAGATGTCTGTCAATCTTCCTCAGTCAAGGGGCTCTATGCAAGATCTTACTTTGTGGGGTAAGGATGATTCTGCGAAAGGTCAAGAATCAGTCCAGGACTACACCAAAGGACCTGGACAATGACCTGAAGAGAGCTGGGACCTCAGTCACCAACATTACCATTAATAAAACACTACGCCATCAGGGATTAAAATCCTGCAGGGCACACAAGATCCCTCCACACCAGCACATGTCCAGGCCCATCCGAAGTTCACCAATGACATTTTGGATGATCCAGAGGAAGCATGAGAGAAGGTCATGTGAGACCAAAATAGAACTCTTTGGTATCAACTCCACTCGCCATGTTTGGAGGAAGACGATGGATGAGTACAACCCCAAGAACACTGTCCCAACTGTGAAGGGTGCTTTTCTGCTAAGGAGACAGGACGACTGCACTGTATTGTATAAGGAAGCATGTATGGGGTCATATATCACAAGATTTTGGGCAACAACCTTCTTCCCTCAGTAAGAGAATTGAAGGTGGGTTATGGCTGCATCTTCCTGCATGATAGTGACCCGAAACACACAGCCAGTGTAACTAAGGAATGGCTCTATAAGAAGCATTTCAAGGTTCTGGAGTGGCCTAGTCAGTCTCCAGACCTGAACTCAATAGAAAATCTTTGGAGGGAGCTGAAACTCAATATTGCCCAGCGACAGCCCTGAAACCTGAAAGATCTGTATGGAGGAGTGGGTCAAAATCCCTGCTACAGTGTGTTCAAACTTGGTTAAGAGCTACAGGAAACATCTGACCTTTGTAATTGCAAACAAAGGTTTCTGTACCAAATATTTGTCATAATCGCAGGAACGCGGGATGTCGTCACGGATAGGAGACAGATCAAGAGTTGAAAGTTTTATTTAACAATGAATGCACTCCATGCAGGGAGTAGTTGGTTGCGGGGTGAGGGTAGGAAATGGGGAAGTACTGGGAGAATGGCAGTGTAGGTAAGAGACGAATGATAGTTCAGAATTAAAGAGGTGTAACTTAGACTGCGGTCTTCTGGGGTACAGCATCGCAGGGTTCCAAATATGGCACCGACAGTAGCGACACGTGACGCCTCGGCAAAGTCTGTAGCAGGCGGGAGTCAAACGGTGGCACTGACAACAGCGGCGCAAGATGTCTCAATTAAGTCTCTAGGAAATGGGGAGATTTTCCGTGCTTAAAGGTGCCTTGCACAGTACTGAGTCCAGTATGGAGAACCGCCGGAACAAAGCTTCGTTCCGTGGTGTGCTCAAGCCCTTGGTAGTGAGGCCCTGTCTTTGCCATATGTCTCTCACAGCGTCTCACTGTCGCTGCGGTCTCCAGCGTCAGCCCTGAGTGTCCCCCTGACGTGGAGGGTAGCGGGGAATCACCGGCTGGTCACCCACTAACGGTGTAGCTGTCTGCAGGGGTACTGTCGAGTAGGCTTGCGCACCCGATATGCTCTGCCTCGGACACAGTCACAGCAGCCGACTCGCCACTCAGCTTTCCTGCCCGGGGTCTGGCTTTTTTCCCCACACGTAGCACTATTTACCTCAGCCCCGCCTACTACGGTCACATGTAAGAGTTCGTCCTTGACTGAAAGTCTTCTCCCCTGCAACATGGGTGACAGCTCCGACAGTTCTGGAACCGAAGTGAGAATGATACCTCCGTTCATGTGCTTCTCCTTACATATTAAGTTCTGTTTTTCTATCTGTATCAAATACTTATTTCATGCAATAAAATGCATATTAGTTATGTAAAAATCATACAATGTGATTTTCTGGATTTTTTTTAAGATTCTGTTTCTCACAGTTGAACTGTACCTATGATAAAAATTGCAGACCTCTCCATTCCTAGCACCAGGTTATATGTTCACTGGTCAATCCTGTTGTGGGAAGCTAAGCAGAGTGGGTTGTGCTGGAGCTGGAGGAAAACAAGCCAGAATCTTTCTGAAAAGAGACTGCACAGGTCGTGTGCACCAAACTGCAGCAATTATTATTATTATTGTGCATTTGTATAGCGCCATTTATTCCATGGCGCTTTACATGTGAAAAGGGGAAATATAGACAAGTATAATAAACATGTGTAAGACAAGGAATACACAAGTACATAAGGAGAGGGGACCCTGCCCGTGAGAGCTCATAGTCTACAGGGATGGGTGAAGATATAGTAGGAGAGGGTAGAGCAGGTCATGCGGTGGTTCAGTAGACCGAGGATCATTGCAGGCTATAGGCTTGTCGGAACAGGTGGGTCTTCAGGTTCTTTTTGAAGGTTTCCGCTGATGGTGAGAGTCTGATGTGTTGCGGCAGAGAGTTCCAGAGTATGGGGGAAGCACGGGAGAAATCTTGTATGCGGTTGTGGGAAGAAGAGATAAGGGGAAGGTAGAGAAGGAGATCTTGAGATGATCGAAGGTTGCGTGCGGCTAGGTACCTGGAGACCATGTCACGGATGTATGGAGGAGACAGGTTGTGGATGGCTTTGTATGTCATGGTTAAGGTTTTGAATTGGAGCCTCTGGGCAATAGGAAGCCAGTGAAGGGCCTGGCATAGGGGGGAGGCTGGGGAGTAGTGGGGAGACAGGTGGATTAGTCGGGCAGCAGAGTGTAGGATGGACTGGAGTGGTGCCAGAGTGCTAGAGGGGAGGCCAGAGAGGAGGTGGTTGCAGTAGTCAAGGCGGGAGATAAGAGCATGCACTAGTGTTTTTGTGGTTTTGTGGTTGAGGAATGAGCGGATCCGGGAGATATTTTTGAGTTTGAGGCGGCAGGAGGAGGCGAGGGCTTGGATATGTGGTTTGAAAGAGAGCGCAGAGTCAAGGATCACCTCAAGGCACCGAGCGTGCGGGACTGGGGAAAGAGAACAGCCATTGACATTGATGGATAGGTCTGGTGGAGGGGTAGAGTGAGATGGGGGAAAGATGATGAATTCTGTTTTGTCCATGTTCAGTTTGAGAAAGCGAGCAGAGAAGGCTGAGATAGCAGACAGACATTGTGGGATTTCGATCAGTAAGGAGGTGAGGTTGGGTCCAGATAATTACTGGTTGCTGTGCACGATAGCTGTTTTGTGCAACAGAACTGAGACTAGCTTAGCCATGTCTGAGTAGTCAGGATCTCTATTCCTTAGTTAGTGACTGGACAAGTCTAGGGATTTTATGTTTATGGTTTTGTTTTAGCATTGTACAACCGGCAGAAATAAACATTATGGACAGTATAACACTGATAGGAAAAACCATGTGGCTTCGTGATCCAAGCAGCTACCCAAGAGAGAGAGAAACCCCTACAATATGTATATATATATATATATATATATATATATATATATATATACATATATACACGCACATACATACAGGTGCTTCTCACAAAATTAGAATGTCATGAAAAATTGAATTTATTTCTGTTCTTCAATACAGAATGTGAAACTCATATATTATATAGTCATTACAAAAAGAGTGATCTAATTCACATGTTTATCTCTATTAATGTTGATGAACATGACTTTCAGCCAATGAAAACCCAAAAGTCATTATCTCAGTAAATTAGAATAATTAGCAAAAAAAAACACCTGCAAAGGTTTTCCTAAGTGTTTAAACAGGTCCCCTAGTCTGTTTCAGTAGGCTCCACAATCATGAAGAAGACTGCTGAAGGCAGTCATTGACACACTTCACAAGGATGATAAGCCACAAAAGGTCTTTGCTAAAGAAGCTGGCTGTTCACAGAGTGCTGTATCCAAACATATTAATTGAAAGTTGAGTGGAAGGAAAAAGTGTGCTAGAAAAAGGTGCTTAAACAAATGGGATAACTGCAGCATTAAAAGAATTGTTAAGAAAAGGCCATTCAAAAATTTGGGGGAGATTCACAAGGAATGGACTGCTGCTGGAGTCATTACTCCAAGAGCCACCACATACAGATGTATCCAGGACATGGGCTACAAGTGTCGCATTCCTTCCAAGCCACTCATGACCAATAGACAATGCCAGAAGCATCTTACCTGGGCCAAGGAGAAAAAGAATTGGACTGTTGCTCAGTGGTCCAAGGTGTGGATTTCAGTTGAAAGTAAACTTTGCATTTCATTTGGAAATCAAGGTACCAGAGTCTGGAGGAAGAGTGGAAAGGTACACAATCCAAGCTGCTGGAGGTCTAGTGTGAAGTTTCCACAATCAATGATGGTTTGGGGAGCCATGTGATCTGCTGGTGTAAGTCCACTGTGTTTTATCAAGACAAAAGCCAGCGCAGCCGTCTACCAAGAAATTTTAGAGCACTTCATGCTTCCCTTTGCCAACAAGCAGGACTTGGCACCTGTCTACACTGCCAAAAGTACCAACACCTGGTTTACAAACAACAGTATCACTGTGCTTGATTGGCCAGCAAACTCGCCTGACCTTAATCCAATAGAGAATCTATGGGGTATTGTCAAGAGGAAGATGAGAGTCACCAGACCCAACAATGCAGACGAGCTGAAGGCTGCTATCAAAGCAACCTGGGCTTCCATAACACCTCAGCAGTGCCACAGACTGATCGCTTCCATGCCACTCCGCATTGATGCAAAAAGGGCCCCAACCAAGTATTGAGTGCATTTACTGAACATACATTGCATTAGGCCAACATTTCAGATATTAAAATAATTTCTCAAGCTTGTGTTATAAAGTATTCTAATTTACTGAGATAATGACTTTTAGGTTTTCATTGGCTGTAAGTCATAATCATAAACATTAATGGAAATAAACACTTGAAATAGAGCACGCTGTTTGCAATGACTATGTTTCACTTTTTGTATTGAAGAACTTTTTGATGATATTCTAATTTTGTAAGAAGCTCCGGTATATTCAGTAAACTCTGCAGGAGTCCAGCTCTTGCAGAAGTTGTCAAAACAACGCACAGCACTAGATCTGCTTAGTCCTGATATTTAGAACTCCTTTTATAGTACTATATCAACTATAATATTTTTCAATAACTGAAACTAGGTATTGATACGTATTTGTTTTTCAGGTTTTATACTTTCATTCAATTTTCTGTTCATGATTATAGGAAAGGCTATCTTTCCTAATATGCTGTTAACAGCATTCAGAAATATGCTTTACAGCAGCCACATGGACCACAGCAACCTGTAGTTTGGATTTATCCACTTGACTTCCATAGAAGCATTTGATAGGCATGTCCTGTGATCTGTGCAGAGGCTTCTGTGCAGGGATGAGAGGAGGGAAATTGTGATCATTACTAACTGCTGAAAAGTGATCTCAATAGAGCAGGAAATGTCAATCTAAGTGCCAAACAACAAAATATCACCAGTTCTTGAAAAATATGTTTAACGTAAAATCTTGAGTTTAAACAATTGGTAATTTTCTGACGATGTTTTCTTTAAGTGAATTACCTTCATGTCTCAACTGAATGGAAGGGTCATGGTTTTTGTAAAGTAATCCTCGAGAAGCAAAGAAAGTTAGGTAATATTAGATAATATAGAGCTGGTAAAATAGTTAAATAAACCAAATCAAGTCCTACAAAGAACACATCTTACGTAGTTATTTTCTAGGGGAAACCCTAGAAAACTCTGCTGGAACTCTTACTTTTTAGCTGCCTGTATTATATCCACTGTTGTAGTATAACTGATTCTTGGATCAACAAAGTCCTTGGACGCCTGGGCCTCCAATGCTATATAATATCCTGCTTGCCTTGCCAGACACTTCAGAGAAGTCTTACCATCTGTGTTCTGCAGCTGATGCACAGAGAAGAAAATAACTTCAACACATACCATCCTCTACAGTCAAGAGATTGACTGCCTCTTCGGTGAATTCACCACCTTACTTCTAGTGTTCACCTGACGCGAGACTGTCAGCACGAATGGATGTGATTTTATATTTATGATGTTGGCATGGCTGAAAGACGAAAAGAACAAGCCCTCCAATTCTCGGAAATGTCTCTTTCAGATCCAGCTTTAACATTCAGTGTATATTACATCTATTAGTTTTGCAGTTCATTTTTTGTGAATCAGGACAAGATGTGAGACAATGATGAAAGTGTATATTAACTATACTGCTCAAAAAAAAAAAAAAGGTAACACTGTTCCATTTGCAACAGGCTGTTTGTGTTCCCTTTATTTCTTTGAGCAGTATACAGTGGGGCAAAAAAGTATTTAGTCAGTCAGCAATAGTGCAAGTTCCACCACTTAAAAAGATGAGAGGCGTCTGTAATTTACATCATAGGTAGACCTCAACTATGGGAGACAAACTGAGAAAAAAAAAATCCAGAAAATCACATTGTCTGTTTTTTTTTCATTTTATTTGCATATTATGGTGGAAAATAAGTATTTGGTCAGAAACAAGCAATCAAGATTTCTGGCTCTCACAGACCTGTAACTTCTTCTTTAAGAGTCTCCTCTTTCCTCCACTCATTACCTGTAATAATGGCACCTGTTTAAACTTGTTATCAGTATAAAAAGACACCTGTGCACACCCTCAAACAGTCTGACTCCAAACTCCACTATGGTGAAGACCAAAGAGCTGTCAAAGGACACCAGAAACAAAATTGTAGCCCTGCACCAGGCTGGGAAGACTGAATCTGCAATAGCCAACCAGCTTGGAGTGAAGAAATCAACTGTGGGAGCAATAATTAGAAAATGGAAGACATACAAGACCACTGATAATCTCCCTCGATCTGGTGCTCCACGCAAAATCCCACCCCGTGGGGTCAGAATGATCACAAGAACGGTGAGCAAAAATCCCAGAACCACGCGGGGGGACCTAGTGAATGAACTGTAGAGAGCTGGGACCAATGTAACAAGGCCTACCATAAGTAACACACTACGCCACCATGGACTCAGATCCTGCAGTGCCAGACGTGTCCCATTGCTTAAGCCTGTACATGTCCGGGCCCGTCTGAAGTTTGCTAGAGAGCATTTGGATGATCCAGAGGAGTTTTGGGAGAATGTCCTATGGTCTGATGAAACCAAACTGGAACTGTTTGGTAGAAACACAACTTGTCGTGTTTGGAGGAAAAAGAATACTGAGTTGCATCCATCAAACACCATACCTACTGTAAAGCATGTTGGTGGAAACATCATGCTTTGGGGCTGTTTCTCTGCAAAGGGGCCAGGACAACTGATCCGGGTACATGAAAGAATGAATGGGGCCATGTATCGTGAGATTTTGAGTGAAAACCTCCTTCCATCAGCAAGGGCATTGAAGATGAAACGTGGCTGGGTCTTTCAACATGACAATGATCCAAAGCACACCGCCAGGGCAACGAAGGAGTTGCTTCGTAAGAAGCATTTCAAGGTCCTGGAGTGGCCTAGCCAGTCTCCAGATCTCAACCCTATAGAAAACCTTTGGAGGGAGTTGAAAGTCCGTGTTGCCAAGCGAAAAGCCAAAAACATCACTGCTCTAGAGGAGATCTGCATGGAGGAATGGGCCAACATACCAACAACAGTGTGTGGCAACCTTGAGAAGACTTACAGAAAACGTTTGACCTCTGTCATTGCCAACAAAGGATATATCACAAAGTATTGAGATGAAATTTTGTTTCTGACCAAATACTTATTTTCCACCATAATATGCAAATAAAATGAAAAAAAAAACAGACAATGTGATTTTCTGGATTTTTTTTACTCAGTTTGTCTCCCATAGTTGAGGTCTACCTATGATGTAAATTACAGACGCCTCTCATCTTTTTAAGTGGTGGAACTTGCACTATTGCTGACTGACTAAATACTTTTTTGCCCCACTGTATAAGTAAAACTCTGCTATGACCTATGGCTTGCAATAAGGGTCCCTTGAGTCTATGGGTTACAGATGATGTTCTGGTTCTCAGTACTGTTTCCTGTTCTGGGGGTTTCAGTGTTATTTTTATAGATTATACATGCAATTATCATTTTAACAAGTGCTGTTCATGTACAGGGGTCCTCTTATGCTTGTGTCCTCTGTTGAAATATTTTATTGAATAGTGAATCTTTCTAGATCAGATTAAGGAATTCTATAGGTCAGGACCCGAAGGAACAGTCAAAGAGGGAGTAAATAGCCCTGAGAGTCGTCTGTCATATTAAATTAACAGGATGGCAATCCCTCTTCTCCATATTTCTGCTCTTAACATTTGACAGCATCGTCTTTTTTTTTTTAACATCATGTCAACCATTTCACTCCCAAACTCATATTTTCAGGTTCCAGTGCATCCTGATTTATCGCTTATTAATGCAGGCCGCTGTTTATGGAAAGAAAGTTTGGATGTGAATCTTGCTTTGGAAAGTGGGATTACCTATTGTTATGTACAATATGTGTATTCAAAATATATTTAGGTTGCATTTCAGAAAACAGGCTTAGTTTACTGTCAAAGTATGGCTGCTAGATGGATAGGGTGGAATTAATTGGAATACAGCATTCCGTTTTTAAACAAAGAATGACTTGAAAGAACATTGGATGAAAACATTCCTTGAGCCAGAAAGAAAAACCAAATCTGAATTCCTGTTTTGCCCTGATGATAGGAAAACTTCCGAAACTTGTGTTTGCAAATGGAGTTTCTAGTTTGGCTTATTGTCCTAAGTCATGTGGCAAGGCTTCTTAAAGGGTCAATGCTGACTTTTAGGATCGTTACATCTAATAGATAGTTACATCAAAATGTCTCAATCCACATGAAAACAATTACCGTAAATACTCGAGTATAAGCCGACCCGAGTATAAGCCGACCCCCTTAATTTTGCTACAAAACCTGTGAAAACTTATTGACTCGAGTATAAGCCTAGGGTGGAAAATGCAGCAGCTACTGGTAAATTTCAAAAGTAAAAATAGATATCAATAAAAGTAAAATTAATTGAGACATCAGTAGTATAAATGTTTTTGGATAGCCATATTGAATCAGGAGCCCCACATAATGCTCCATACAGTTCATGATGGGCCCCATAAAATGCTCCATACAAAATACACCCAATATAATGATGCACAAAGGTTAATAATGACCCCATAAGATGCTCTATAGAATAATATGCCCCATATGCTGCTCCATAAAGGTTATGGCCCCATAAGATGCTCCATAGATTATGCCCCCATATGCTGCTCCATGGATTATGCCCCCATATGCTGCTGCATATATTATGCCCCATATGCTGCTCCATGTACTATGCCCCCATAAGATGCTTGATATATCATGCCCCCATATGCTGCCCCCATAAGATGCTCCATATATCATGCCCCCATATGCTGCTCCATATATTATGCCCCATATGCTGCCCCCATATGATGCTCCATATATCATGCCCCCATATGCTGCCCCCATATATTATGCCCCCATAAGATGCTCCATATATCATGCCCCCATATGCTGCTCCATAGATTATGCCCCCATATGCTGCTGCCGCTGCAGCTGCAAATAAAAATAAAACAATGACATACTCACCTCACGTATCAACAAAATACCCTGGTTTTGTTAACATCTTTTACTAGCACTTGCTGCTTACTGTTACATATATTTTACAACAGAGTATTTATGCACGTTTGTTATACTGTGTTTTGTTTCTGTGTCTTAGTTCTTGGGTGGTGTGAATGGGGTCTTATTGACCTGTTCATTTTTTGTGCATGTGTCATGTGTTCTGAATTTTTAAAGGGTCAATGCTGACTTTTAGGATCGTTACATCTAATAGATAGTTACATCAAAATGTCTCAATCCACATGAAAACAATTACCGTATATACTAGAGTATAAGCCGACCCGAGTATAAGCCGACCCCCTTAATTTTGCCACAAAAACCCTGGGAAAACTTATTGACTCGAGTATAAGCCTAGGGTGGAAAATGCAGCAGCTACTAGTAAATTTCAAAAATAAAAATAGATATCAATAAAAGTAAAATTAATTGAGACATCAGTAGGATAAATGTTTTTGGATAGCCATATTGAATCAGAAGCCCCACATAATGCTCCATACAGTTCATGATGGGCCCCATAAAATGCTCCATACAAAATACACCCAATATAATGATGCACAAAGGTTGATAATGACCCCATAAGATGCTCCATAGAATAATATGCCCCATATGCTGCTCCATAAAGATGCTCCATAGATTATGCCCCCATATGCTGCTCCATGGATTATGCCCCCATATGCTGCTGCATATATTATGCCCCCATAAGATTCTTGATATATCATGCCCCCATATGCTGCCCCCATAAGATGCTCCATATATCATGCCCCCATATGCTGCTCCATATATTATGCCCCATATGCTGCCCCCATATATTATGCCCCCATAAGATGCTCCATATATCATGCCCCCATATGCTGCCCCCATATGATGCTCCATATATCATGCCCCCATATGCTGCTCCATAGATTATGCCCCCATATGCTGCTGCCGCTGCAGCTGCAAATAAAAATAAAAAAATGACATACTCACCTCTCTGCCGCTGCTGGCTCAGGACCCGTCACCTGAGACATTCACCTGTCCTGCGCCCATCGCTGCTGCACACTGCTATCTGCCACATCATCTGTCAGTGACGTTCAGGCAGCAGAGGGCACGGCGCGCACTAACCACGTCACCACGCCCTCTGCTGTCTGAATGTCACTGACAGAGGACACATCAGACAGCAGCAAGCACCGATGGACCAGGGACTGGTGAATATAGCCTATACTTTACCCTTCTTGGCGCCGTCTCTGCAGCTCCGTTCTCCCACTGTCTCCCTTCCTACCTTAAGCAGTCACGTGGTACCGCTCATTAAACTCATGAATATGCGCATATTCATGAGTTTAATGAGCAGTACCATGTGACCGATGAAGGAAGGAAGGGAGACCGTGGGGCAAGCAGGGAGGCTGCAGAGACCGCGCCAGGAGGTGTAAGTATGACCTGACACCTGTTATGATTTGGTCACCGAGGAGGAAAACAAGACCAAGCTAAGCCACAGAAAACCAGAGAGGTTGGTAACTAAGCGGATTGCAGACCCCTGATCCTATCCACACAACTAGCAGGAGCCGTGGAGCGTGCCTACGATGATCCTAGATGCCTCGACACAGCCAGAGGACTAAATAAGCCTAAAGCAAGAAAAGGGGAAATCTAAACTGCCCCAGAGCAGACCCCAAAGGAATAGACAGCCCCCAAACATATATTGTCGGTGAGACAAGATGAAAACACAAACACAGGTAGGAAAATAGGCTGAGAAAACGATGGGGCCCACTCTAACTAGAAAGGACAGGAAAGGAAAGATGCTGTCTGCAATCATGCCAAAAAAACCCTGCAAAAATTTCCAACACTTCTGATAGCAAAAAAAACCCCGAAGTCACTAGACTTCACCCACTATATCAGCACTCTGGCATATTCTGAAAGCAGAGCAAAAAGAGGCCAATCTAATAAGGGACAAAAAGCAACCTGGCACAAACCATAACATAAGGATGGAAATTCAGCATAGCCCCAGCCAGGGCTGGCTGAGCACACAAAACTGAATAGACAAAACCAAATCAAGTGTGAACAATAGCAAAGAACACTTAGCTTGAGAATGCAGGGGCAGAACTGGAAACTAAGACCTCAGGAGGCAGGAAATATCACCAGCATGGACAGAGGGAGTCGGCTGTCTTAAATCCAGTCAGGGACTCCAGATGTCCAATCGTCGTCCTCACTATCAGGTGGCAGGTCTCTGTTAATTAGATCAGCTTCATTACCTCCTGCAACCACCAGATGGAGCCCGGAAAGAGAACTCACGACTTCTCTGTCAATACAACCAGCTCCACCACCCTCACCAGCAACCAGAGGTAGACCAGAAAGTGAATTCACAACAGACACCCCCGCTCCCCTTCCGACCCCCTGGCATATATGACTCGAATATAAGCCGAGAGGGGGACTTTCAGCCCAAAAAATGGGCTGAAAATCTTGGCTTATATTTGAGTATATACAGTACATTCAGTACCATATTATATCATCAAATAAGGACATTATGTCCAATTATAATCAATTGATCTGACATGTAATAGACATAAGTGGAGAAGCCTATATAATAATAGAGAGCTCAGAGATACTTCATGTAATGGAAATAACAGATCAAAATAGTACTAAGGTAAAACTGGATGAAGTGTAGGTAGATTACACCAGCAGATTACATTAAACAATTACCTTATTAGCAGTACATAGAAACCGCTCATATGGAACTAAAATAAAAGGTAACATTACCTGCAGTGTCCAAAACCAGGGACCCACCACACCCGACGTGCGTTTCAGCAAATGACCATTAGGTATTGCGCAGCTGTCTTATTCATTTGACGTGATATCTATAGATGTCACCCCTCAACTCTGAATGCTAAAGTGAATGCAAATACACCTTTTGTAAAATATTTAAATGTTTCCCTACCTCTTCATTTGGAAAATGTGTCCAAAATAAACGACATACGGGACTATATTATAGGGAGGACACAAAGTAATAGTTTATATCCTGCTGAGCTAAACAGTGGACAGGTACCATGCACTCTCCCTTGATTCCTTAGGAGGTATGTAATGCATTCATAGGCCTTTTAGGGAGCCAGGTCCGAATTGTTTTCAGTAGTTTTTCTTTCAGGGTTTATCCAGGTCGCGCTGAAGCCTGTGTAAGGGATGTCTAAAGCCATGATATACGTGCCTTTTATTTATGTTATGTATATTTAATGTTGATTAATGGCCACCATATAATTCTCTGTATGCTTTGCTATTATCGTATTTATGTAGGGCAAGTGTAGTACCCTAGTAGGCCCACTAGATGGGGATATAGTTATGCTCATAATGTAAATAGTTAATGTAGGAGGGGCTAACTGTGGTTAAGCCAGGGAGCATCTGGCATTTTAGTCAGTTGAGCTTAGTAGCCCTGACAGAGCAGGTTGCCCCGTAATGTTTAAGGACATGAGCCCAGCCATTCAGGACCTGAGGGCCACAGATGACAGCAGTGCAGAACATTGCAGTACCAAGAACTACACTGCAGATGGTAGTGAGACAGTTGGCAGCAGTACGGCAGCACAGATCGCTCATTATGAGGCAGCTTGCTACGTGGGCAGATGCCCTTTTGTCTGGGGTGAAACATACAGGTGAACGCCCAAAGATGGTGAAGCTGGATAGCGAGGATGCTGTGATGCTGACCAGGAAGGTACGATCCGGGAATGTTCTTGAACGTGACAGGGAGAAACTAGGGAAAGTGAAGAAGGCAAATTGTGTGTTACCTGATGTCAATGCTGTAACTGAAGAGAACGGACTGAGAATTCAAGAGAGTAAAGTTTCTTGTTTAAAGTTGGAATTGGACTGTGTCTTCATTTTTGCCAAAAGAGTTGGAAAAAATGCACAGCCACCTGGAGAAGGCCCTGAAGGTGAAAAGAATGGAGCAACAAGTATGCGGACAGAGAACTGTCATGTCTATGTAAGGGAAGACCAGGGTGTAGATGAGCCGTTTACCTCAGCCACAACTGCCACCATGGCCGCCCCTTACACCTGCATTGCTGGATATACAGGAACCGGGTGTACTTGGTGCAATTTTTCCTTAGTTACTGTATTTTTCAGACTATAACATGCACTTTTTTCCCTAAATATTTGGGAGGAAAATTGGGGTTAGGTCTTATAGTCTGAATGTAGCTTACCTGTGTGCAGGAGCGGTGGTGGTTAGGGATGGGCGAATCTACTCGTTAGGACTCGTTACTCTGCGAGTAGTAGGGGACTCGCAGGAGTCGGTACTCTGCGAGTTTCCAAGCGATTACTCGCACAGTAACGAGTCCAATGCAAATCAATGGCAATCCTAGTTTTTTCAGAGTTTAATACAAGCAATCCTAGTTTCTTAGCGATTTTGTGTCCCGCTGTCAGCAGCGAGTCTTAGCGAGTCTAGGACTCCTATATACTGTATTCGGGACTCGCAGAATACAGAATATGTTAATTTTCAGAGACAGCCTAGTTTGTTAGGTGAGAAAACTGTGAAGAGCACTACTATGATTGGCTGCTGTCCATTGTAATGCCTATGTCATGTATCACAGGCAAGGCTGTATATAAACCCTGCCCCCGCCATTTTGGGCACATTCCTGTGACGATCTGAGCTAGTGCAGGGCGAGTTGGAGACATAGAGCAGATCTAGGGACTGTTAGTCAGTGTAGGACCTCAAGATTCCTCACATATAACACAAAAGTTCTTTTCAGAACTACCAGGACGGAGGAGTACTGTAGAGGACTGTAGGCAGGGAGAAAGGCAGGAGCAGCCTTACAGTGCATACAGCACCACCCTCAGAGCTTAGCTTACTCACTCAGCTTCCATCAGAGCTGAAATCAGAAGCATAGCTGAGCAAATTTTCTTTTTTTTTCCACCAGATATTATTGGGGTCATATTTACCCCTGCAGCGTTATTGTTTCTGTGGCAGACCAGTGCGTTGCTGCTATCTATCCCACCAGCTAATAGCACGCACGCTGCCTGCTTGTGTGCACTAAACAATTTTTTCAGGGAGAATGCGTTGCTTCTCTGCTAAGTTACAGCACGCACTTCACCCCAGAGCGGTGACGCAGACAGCACCACAGTCCACCTAGGTGACTGCCTTTGCGCACTAAACAATTTTTTCAGGGAGAGTGCAGGGCTTCTCTGCTACCAGCTAATAGCACGCACGTTACCTTCCTGCTGTGCCAATACGCATCACTAGCCTTGATTGTCCTCCTATTACAGTCCCCTGTAGTTATCCCCTTTGCACTGTGCATCCCCTGAGACTACAGCACGGGTCACATCACATCCCCCAGTGAAGCAGACCCCGGCCCGGTGCTGGGTACCACGGTTTCAGTGCGTCACAGACGCCAATGGTGACACAAGAAATCTCACTCTCTCCTAATCCAAAAAAGGGTACAGTAAAAGAAAATAGAAGAAATGACATCACATAACTCTTACCCATGTTTGCCTGCCCATCTTCTCCAGCGTGATCAAATGACGGGAACATACTTCTGGACCTCCAAGCCATATTTCGCTGTCTTTCATCACCATAGCCAGGGTGGGTGGGCTGCCACAGCTGGGACCACTCTTCAACCAGGCCAATCAGCCTCTCTGTATCACGTCTGCTACACATCTTTGGTGGGCCTGTGTGTGCAGATCTGATCGCCCTGTGTGTGCAGATCAGATCGCCCTGTGTGTGCAGATCAGATCTGCCTGTGTGTGCAGAATATCAGATCAGCCTGTGCAGTAAATCGGTTAGCACAGGCGACTTCCTCTTTAGCTTCTAGCGTGATGTAGAAACGATTTTCTGTGCTTTAGGGATGAATTCTAAATCGCTAAGCTAGGGGCCACTTGCGAGAGTAAAGAGTAAAAAAAATGGCAGCACAGGAATCGCTGCAATACTCGCATCCCCATTCATTAACATTGGACTCGCTAGACTTGCAACGAATAGCGAGTTTCCGAGTCGGACTCGTTAGAGTCTAGCGATTCCGAGTATTTCAGGATTCGCCCATCCCTAGTGGTGGTTAAGCGAGATCACAGGAGGCAGGGTCCTTTCCTCAGGAGGCCGGAAGCTGCTGAAGTGGGGCAATGCTGCAGTCCTGGTGTTGATTGTGAGCAGAGTGCATTGCTTTCCTGACAGCCATTGTCCTGAAGCCGTGAGCTGTCGGAGGTGGCGCATGTGCAGATTGGGATCTCAGTTTAGCCAGAACAGAGATCTCAATCTGCGATTGATTAGGCGGCTATCTTCCTGGAGCCCATCACTGGGTAAGCAATGCACTCTTTTCTGCCTCACTGTTGACACTGTGCTCGCAGCATCGCACTGCTGGGACACCCACTTCTTCCACCCAGGGCCTGTAGCACTATCTCACTTCTGCCGCTGCTGGCTTCCTGCAGCAGGGGCTATGCCTCCTGTGACCCTTCTCCACCGCCACCACACCCCAGGTAAGATACTTTAAATTCAGACTATGAGACAGAGCCCCCATCTTCTAAAAAATATATTTTTCCCTATTTTCATCCCCAAAATTTGAGGTGGGTCTTATGGTCTGGTGTGTCTTATAGTCTGAAAAATATAATAGATTCTTTATTCCAGTGTTTACTACCACATGTGCATAACATTTGCAACAACTTCTGCTCAGGGCTTTCCAAGATCAAAAATTTTGAAATAAGGTGAGCTGGTGATTTCCGCTTTCTTTTATCACGTAGTGAACCACATGCACAGGGAACCCCACTCAAAGATGATCACTCGAAACATAAAAAATGGTCTTCTAGGGGAATGGTTCTCTCAAAGAAAATGGTGAAAATGCATAGTACTGTATATGATGGAATTGAATATCAATCACAGTAAATCCCATTTAGCGCACAGAGGAGTCTCTTCAATCAATACCCATTTGGAGAAGTATCACTATGATAGTACAGCCATGCAGTTCCTAAAATGTGGCCAACCACATCAGGATGCTGTGAATACATTTTTGATGTACCACAGGTGGTAAAGAAAAAAGTTGTCACTGAGATTAAATATATAATAAATATCTAATGAAAAACTTAGAACACAAACAAAAAGTAATAGCAGCAACAAAAATAATAAAATGCAACACTTTTGTCTCAGTGGTTTTAGGAGCATGCACTAGGCGGCTTATTTTTACCTTGCGGATTTGAACCTTCAAAGCATTCTTCTTAAGTCTGCAGTATGTCATTTCTTTCATGCAGCATTTTTGCAACAGTTTTCATGCATTAAAATGAATGGAAAAAATTGCAAATAAAAGCGCATAAAAAAACATTGAAAACGGGTTTATTTTACACAGTATTTTTCCTTCCAAAACTCTGATTTTCAGAGGAGAAAAAAATCAGCTTGAAATAATCAACGTGCACACATACCCTTTCTGGGACACCCTTCTTTCTTACTCTTCTGAGAAATTAATGAACAAAGTGACAGCTGGCTGTTACCAGTTAGGCTTGTTGTGTCCCTGCACTATTACATTCTATATGATCAGTGCTAACCTTGTCAGACTGGTATAAGGTCAACCCCTTTCGGAATTTCTAGGAGGAATAAAAAAAGAATGTAGAGTTCTAAGAGAAGATGTTCCAGAATGGTTATATTTTGGGGAATACAATTTAAATGTAAGATGGCAGGTCCTCTTTAGACTTGTGGGAACGACAGGAACCCATAAAATGCCCAGTACTGCATTATTATAATGTGCCCTGTAAGGAGAACATGAGCTTACTTTGGTTACGGTCTCATAAATATTCTTGAATGTGTCCATAGACCTAATTAGTATATTAGAGAATTCTAATGTAAAGTAGGATGTTCTTTTGACAAATTTACTTACCGTAAATATAAGCCAAATCACTGATCAATTTGGAAATCCGAGGTCACTTATAGGGATATTCTCTCCTTTTCATGTGAAATTAATAAGCACAAGCAATGAGGGCAGATCTGATAGGAGGAACCTTCACTCTACTAAATAAAGAGAACAAGAGACAAATTGCTGAGCAGATAAAGATTGACAGAACAAGCTGATTCAGTTCTTCAATAATTCAATCATAGAGCGGAGCCCAGAATGCCGATTTAGTTTAATGTACTTGCAGGATGCTCAGCTCTTAGTTATCTTGCTTTAAACACTTATCTATATTGAAGATCTTTCTTATCCGTATTAAAGATTTTCTCCTTAAGGTCGGAGGAAGTTCCGTTACTTAGTCCATCTATTTTTAGTTTGAAAGTAAAGTTTGGCCATTTTGTAATTTGGCATTTAGTTTGGATTTTTGGCATAGGTATATATGTGGACAAAGACATACAGGTGAACCAGAAGAATTCCCCAAGATTTATAAAACCCTATAGCATCAAATAGGTTTGGCCGCTGCTGGACCTCATGGGACGTACTGTGGCTGAGTTAATTCTATTAGAGAGTGGGCCATCCTGAGTTTTGCAGGACTGGACTTTATGATTACAATTTTACTCATGAATCAACCATTAAAAAAAGAGATGTTGACACTGACTGGCTTCAGAGTGAGCTGTAAATAAATGGGCAGTCTTCTGCTGGCCTTTTGGACTCCATTGTATGGGGGGGTTCATTATTGTGTCTGGTCCATCTGAGGATCCTTTGTTACTCTAGTGCATGGGTGGTTAACCTTTTCTACTGCCAGGGGCCATTTGGATATTTATACCATCCTTGGGCGACATACAAAAATACCAACTTGAAAATGACCCTGCTATATTTGGTCAAACATTTAATTAACTCACCCCTAATTTGATGGCTGGAGTGCCTTCTCTTTGATTAGGTGTGATGATAGGTGGCATGGATGATGTTGCTACTTGTAATTGCTTTTCCAAATTTACGTCAGTCTGCAGTGCAGGCAACTGTTTGCGATAAGTTTTGTAAAGAATTTGTAGCAGTAAGTCATACCGAACACATATATATTACACTGCAGGTCTCCTCAAAGTGAGAAATCACTGCTCATGTAACATATATAGAACTGAAGCCATACATAGAACTCTGCTATATATACATCACCAAGGAGTTACCGATACTGCTGTATAAACATCACAGAAGAAATGGGGCTGCGGCATAGACATCACAGAAGACAACTTTGGGGCTGAGGTACAGACCTCGCAGGAGAAACTACGGTCCTATTGAGTGGGACTTGAAATATCATACGCTTAACACCGCCCAGAAACTTTGTCCTGATGCGGACACTGGCCAGCATCATGATGTAATTTTCCACTGCACACCCCACAGCATTCAGTAGTGAACACTGTGTTCTCGGGTTTGCAGAGTGAGAAGAAATTAAGGGCCTGGCAGTTGTTGAAACGCAGCTGTTGGTCCAAGCACTGCGGTCCCTGGGAATCTGCCATGGGGACAGAGAAAAGTACATCGTGGGCCATAAAGGGCCTCAGGTCTGAGGTTTCCCACCTCTGCTATAGTGCGTCAAAATGAACTAGATTTTCAGTAACCTTTGGTGTGTCAGTTTAACTCTTGTTAGAACTAACTATCACTGGCGCATTTCAGGCTCAACATATGAACGAGCACAATACTTATTTCAAATTGTCTCATTATATTTGTGCTCTAACTTAATGTTTTTTTTTTAATAATTAAAACTATGTTTATAGGTAAATCAGTGCATTATCAATTTCAGTAGGAGCATAATTGAGCAATAATTGAGCAATTGAATCTTCCAGGGGCTATACTATGATCTCATTTTCAGTAGATAATAACAAAGTTCTAATAGAGTTAGCTGTTTTTATGAGAAGTCTAAAAAATACACAAAATGTATAAAATATACAAAAGTTAGCAGTGCATATACACTAAAAATAAAATTTATGAATACTCATGTACAGCCATGCTTGAAAATTTGTGAATCCTCCAGAATGTTCCATATTTCTGCATAAATTTGAAGTAAAACTACATAAGATTTTCACACAAGTTTAAAAGTAGCTAAAACAGAGCCAAATTGCAAAATTACAAATTCAATCATTTTTTAATAAATTAGGAACATTATCCAATATTTCAGCAAGAGGCAAAAGCATGTGAATATTGAGGATTAACAGATAATTGGAATATGAAATTAGAGCCAGGTGTTTTCAGTCAATGGGATGACAATCAGTTGTGAGTGGGTGACCAGTTTTATTTAAAGAGCAAGAGTATCAAAGTCTTACTTTTAACACAAATTTGAGGAGGTATATCCTGGCAAGAACAAAGATTTCTGAGGGCCTGTTGATACTGATCAGTCTCAAATGAATAGAAAACCATCTCAAAAGAGTTTTGGCTCCACCATTTGACATATAGTGTACAAGAGGATGAAATTAAAGACCCATATTACCCTCTTTAGGAGAAGTCGACAAAAAAGGAATACTCCAATACCAAGACTTACAGTGGTCTGCATGTTCACAAAGGATCCCAAGGCACACTTCAGGCTTTCGGTATCCGGCATGGTGAGGCGAAAAACCGGACTGCCGCATCCGGCGCCTGTTATGACCAGATCCGGCTTTTTCCCTGTGCTGTTTCATTGGTGCTGCATTGCGCCGGATGGCAATGCGGCGCGTCCGTTTTTGTCCGGATCCGGAGAAAATAGCCGGTTCGGCGTCTGGAAAAAACGTTGCATGCAACGTTTTTTCCCAACGCCGCACTGGTTTTTTGCACTGCGCATGCCCGGAAACCTTCTCTGCCAGGAATATATCCGGCAGAAAGAAGGATCCGGTGTCTGCGTTTGCGGCCAGATCCGGTAGTCCGGTTTTTCGCCGCACCATGCCGGATACCGAAAGCCTGAAGTGTGAAAGCGGCCTAAGCAACTAAAGACATCTCTCATATTAGCTAATGTGGATGTTCATGAGCATACCATCAACACAAAACAACAACCATGTGCATGGCAGGATTACAAGGAGAAAGCCACTGTACTCCAAAAAGAACATTGCTGCCCATTTGCATTTTTCTAAAAATCACCTTTACAAGCCAGGCACCTATTGAAGCAATATATTGTGGATGATTGAGAGACCAAAATAGAGTTTTTTGGCTTATATGAGAAGCATTATGTTTGGAAAAGGAAAAACATTGCATTACAGCAAAGAAAAAAAAAGCTCATACTAGCTGTGAAGCATGGTGATGGTGTCCTGATTTGGGCTTGTTTTGCTGAACCTGAGCCAGGACAGCTTGCCATCGATGATAGAACAATTAATTCTGAATTATACCCCAAGATATTTTAGAAGAACATGTCAAGACATCTGTACATGAACTGACTCTCAAGAGATCTTGGGACACGCAGCAAGACCACAAGCACACAGGTCATTCTACAAAATAATGATAAAAGATGAATGATGCTTTGGAATGGCCAAATTAAAGTCCTGACCTTAATCCAATAGAAATATTGAGAAAGGACTGAAGAGAGCAGTTCAGAGGAGAACACCTACCAACATATCAGGGTTAATGCTGTTTTCTACGGATGAACAGACTAAGTTTCCTCCAAGGTGACGTGCTGGACAAATCAACAATTACCAGAAATATTTACATACAGTTACTACTGCATAAAGGGTCACATCAGATACTGAAAGCAAAGGTTCGCATACCTTTAACACACAGATACGTAATATTTTCCTCATTTAAAAAAATGGTAAAAGTCTAATATTTTTGATTAATTTGTTTAGTTTTATTTGGTTCTTTCTCTACTTTTAAGAATTGTGTGAAAATTTGATGTAGTTTTAGGTCAAATTCATTAGGGTTGCTGCTTCCAACCCGTGGCACTATAGAATTCAAGTCCTCTTCTTCTTTGAAGAGGCAATTTGCATATTAAATTTCCCAGAGGAGCATTGCACAGCGAATAAGCCTTCTTACCTTGGCATGCCAGAGCCGGTATGTCACTCTACACAAGGAGAAATGTTACCTTTTAGACTTCAGTTCAGAACCTTTCGCCCAGCCAAATCAGTTCTCATACTTTGCACTCATGAGGGGCAATACTCTGAAACACTGTGTCTGCAAATTAAGATTCTGATTTGGCTTTTATCCTGTCATATTGCAAGACTCGTTATAGGGTCGATAATGACTTGTAGGACTGCTGCTTCCAACAGGTGGCGCTATAGAGTTCAAGTCCTCTATCTCGCTGAAGAAGCAATTAGCATATTAAAATTCCCGAATATAGAAAATTCAGAATTGTTCACAAATGTTCAAAAACCATTGTATGTAGAAATAAAATGTGAATAACCGTTAAATATAAGAAATATTAATTGTGGACTTGTTCTCGTCAGCTTCTTGTTTCTAGAAATCACACTCGCCAGTGATTCTTTATGTGAATATTTTTGTGATGACATTTACACTGTTTAAGTCATGCATAAAGAACAGGACAACTTCCCTTTTTTTTATTCTAGTTTTTACACAGAATATAAACTGTAAATACCTTGTCACATGACATATTGCATAAAAATGCATTGTCATACCTTTTAATGATGGATAGTGTCTTACATAGCATGGGGTTCTGTACTTATCTCTAATGCTCTATTATCAGTGGCACACGGCTAAAAATCCTATTTTTCATTTACTATTTCCTGTTTTCATTAACCTTTTGCCCTATGAATGTTTGCTTGTATTCTACAATATGGCCATAAGGCCCAAAATATTAGTGTTAACACAATGGAGCAAAACAATATATCCTCCAGTATTTAAAACCAAGCAAAAACTACTTATTTTGATCCTCTGC
The DNA here is from genome assembly GCF_039654945.1 of Dendrobates tinctorius. NCBI lineage: Eukaryota > Metazoa > Chordata > Amphibia > Anura > Dendrobatidae > Dendrobates > Dendrobates tinctorius. The sequence goes on along the minus strand of NW_027361684.1, from coordinate 32,794,488 downwards.
CAATCCAGTGCATATGGCCAGCACGTGACTCCTCCACCCAAGCAATGCCATCAGTCCTGTGCCATTCTCCTGTCATCATGGCCCTGCACGGAGAGTGATTTCAGTAAAGGTACATGAATGCTGCGGCCACTGGTTGGCTGCAGCGGTCACCTGCTGGCGGTGTAAAAAAAACCTGGAAGGACTCCAAGATCATCTGCGCTGGACTGACAGGGGATAAATTCAATAGTGTTCTCTTTTTTCTTTTACAGGATTTGCTTCTGTGTTTTACAAAGCTATCTGGCTATAAGAAATGTTCAATCACTATGGGTCTGATTCATCTGTGAGATGTAGGTCGGCTCACAAGAGTGGTAGAACTGTGTATACCTGTATCCACTCCAGTATAACATTATACCTGTTGTAAATAGATTTGCTTCTCTACAGTAATGCTGCTATTTGGTCACAAGAGGTCGATGTTGCCTAAGCATTGCTGAAAGACTGTGAGATCCTTGGAAATGTCAGAGGTGGGACTACAATGTGACTGATGTGAGACACAGGAAGAGGACGTATGGCCATCTTAAGGGCAGTCTGCAGTTAATGAGAACAGGGTGAGAATGTGCTGAAGAGGGATCAGACATTATCTCGTGGAAGCAACTCACCGAGACCAGAGCAGCAGCAGATTGGAGCTGAACTTGTCCATGACCGGAACCTTCCCAGATGGGAGATTTCTGCCAGGGCCGCTGCTAAGAGATGGGAAAGGCCAGGACCTAGTGTGAGAGGTGTTGGATGCCATTGTGGAATTAAGCCATAAGCATCAACAGTACCGCTCACCTGCTGGAGGGGCCCCTCATCCCTCCGAATACGCTGGTTTGCCGGCGCAGACCCGGGTCGGTAAGAACACTAAGGCCCACTGCATCACCACAGGAAGTAACCGTGAACGCACCACACTACATTCTGGCTCCAAAAGACTTAAGGCTGGGATAGAGCCGATAGTTAGGCATACTGTATGTTCAGACTATGTTTATTGCCAAAATCAGCGTCCAAAACTTTCGGGTTTGTTGCCACATTTCATGTTTGTTCCGTAACTAAGAATCTTAATCCACACCTAGGTGCTGACATGGCATTCAATGGACCCCAGAACAAACTTGTACTTTCTTTTGTTTCAGAAGAGAGAGTTTCTTTATAGAAAAAAAAAATATAATATCTGTCAGGAAATCTGCTCCCAACCACCAAGTGCTGTGACTCCCACCCCTTCCCGCATCTCCCCTGGCTCACTTTCCACATTTGATCCCATCACAGAAGAAGTCTCCAGACTCCTTTCTTCCAACTACATACACTACCGACCTCATTCCCTCACATCTCCTCCAGTCATCACAACTCACCTAACTGCAAACTTTAATCTCGCCCTCTCCTCTGGCATTTTCCCATCCTCCTTCAAACACGTCATCGTTACTCCATTACTAAAGAAACCCGCTCTCGACCCATCCTGCACAAACAACTACAGACCAGTCTCCAATCTCCCCTTCTCTAAACTTTTGGAGCGCCTAGTTTACTCCCTTCTAGACCTTTCACAGTCCGGCTTTCGCCCCCTACATTCGACTGAAACTGCACTCATCAATGTGACGAATGACCTTCTGACAGCAGAACGTAACAGTGACCACTCTCTCCTCATTCTTCTCGACCTATCTGCAGCTATCGACACTGTTGACCACCTTCTCCTACTCTCTAGGCTCCACTCACTAGGCATTAAGGACATCACTCTCTCCTGGTTCTCTTCCTATCTCTCTGACCGCTCCTTCAGTGTTTTGTTCTCTGGCTCCATGTCATCTCCTCTTCTTCTCTCTGTCGGGGTACCTCAGGGTTCAGTCCTTGGCCCCCTTCTCTTCTCTGTCTACATGGCCCCAATTGGACAGACCATCAGCAGATTTGGCTTTCAGTACCATAGTAACATAGTTTTGAAGGCTGAAGGAAGACCTTATGTCCATCTAGTTCAGCCTATTTTTAGTGCAGCTGTTCTGCATTGTTGATCCTGGGGAAGGCAAAAAACCCACAGAGTAGAAGCCAATTTTCTCCATAGGGAAAATTCCTTCCCCTAAGCTGGATCAACCATCTACCTATAATATTCTGTTATTCGTAACCTTCTATACTGTTACTCTCAAGAAAAGCATCCATTCCTTTCTTAAATTCATTCAGTGAGTTGGCCATCACCACTTCCTCAGGAAGAGAATTCCAGAGCCTCACTGCTCTTACCATGAAGAACCCTCTTCTATGCTGGTGCAAAAATTGTCTTTCCTCCAAACGAAGAGAATGCCCCCTTGTTCTTGTCACAGTCCTTGGTACAAACAGTTCATTGGAGAGATCTCTGTATTGCCCTCTGATATACTTGTACATATATATTTAGTCTCCCCTAAGTCTTCTCTTTTCTAGAGAAAATAGACCTAATTTTGATAACCTTTCTGGGTATTGTAGTGAACCAACTCCATTTATCATTTTAGCAGCCCGCCTTTGAACCCTTTCAAGTTCAGTAATGTCTTTCTTGATCACCGGCGTCCAAAATTGCACACAATACTCCAAGTGTGGTCTGACGAGTGATTTGTACAGAGGGAGAATTATGTTTTCATCTCGTGTCCCCAGACCTCTTCTAATGCATCCCATGACCCTATTTGCTTTGCTGGCAGCTGCCTGACACTGGGCACTCCAATTTAGCTTCTTATTGACTAAGATGCCTAAGTCTTTTTCCATGTCTGATTTCCCCAGCAGTTTCCCATTTAGTAAGTAATTGTAGCATCTGTTTCTCCTTCCCATGTGCATAACCTTACACTTATCTGTGTTAAACCTCATTTGCCATTTTCAGCCCAATTCTCCAATTTACTCAAATCTGTCTGTAGTTGCAAACTGTCCTCCTTTGTGTTAACTACCTTACATAGTTTTGTATCATCTGCAAATACTGATATTTTACTGTGTAAGCCATCCACTAGATCAATAATAAATATATTAAATAGTAGGGGGCCCAATACAGAACCCTGTGGTACCCCACTAGTAACCCTGGCCCAATCTGAGTATGCCCCATTAATAACCACTCTTTGTTTTCTATCACTAAGCCAGCTACCTACCCATCTACACACATTTTCCCCTAGCCCAATCTTTCTCATCTTACTTACCAATCTTTTATGTGGGACAGTGTCAAATGCTTTAGCGAATTCGAGATAAATGACATCCAATGATTCTCCTTGGTCCATTTGAGAGCTTACATCCTCATAGAAGCTGATCAGGTTAGTCTGACAGGAGCGATCCTTCATAAATCCATGCTGATATGGAGTTAAACATTTATTAACATTGAGATATTCCATAATGGTATCCCTTAGAAACCCTTCAAAAATTTTACCCACAACAGATGTTAAGCTTACCGGCCTATAGTTTCCAGGTTCCCTTTTACACCCCTTTTTGAATATTGGTACATTTGCTTGCCGCCAATCAAAAGGAACAGACCCTGTGTCTATAGAGTCTTTAAATATAAGGAATAGAGGCCTGTCTATCACATTACTTAACTCCCTTAATACCCGAGGGTGAATGCCATCAGGGCCTGGTGATTTGTCAATTTTAATCTTACTAAGGCGGTTCTGCACTTCTTCCTGGGTTAGGCAGGTAATACTTAATGGGGAGTTTACATTATCACTCTGCTTTTCCCCTGGCAAATCCTTTTCCTGTGTGAACACTGTTGAGAAAAAAGTATTTAAAACATTTGCTTTTCCCACATCGCTCTCTATGATTTCACCCTCATTGTTCTTTAAAGGGCCGACACCATCAATTTTAATCTTTTTACTGTTTATATAATTAAAGAATAGTTTGGGGTTTGTTTTACTTTCCTTAGCAATGCGTCTCTCAGTTTCCACTTTTGCTAAATGTATTTATTTTTTACACATTTTATTTTTTTCTCTATAACTTTTTAATGCTTCTTCATTGCCTTCTTGTTTTAGCTTCCTAAATGCCTTGTTCTTGTTATTTATTGCCCTTTTTACATCCTTATTTAGCCACATTGGTGTTCTCCTGTTCCTAGCCCTTTTATTTCTGTACGGTATGGCTAGCTCGCAGTGGGTGTGTAAAACTGATTTAAATATTTCCCATTTATTTTCTGCGCTCTGCAAAGATTTTCGATTAACCTCTGCACTCATCCGTACCTCCCACTCCCGACTCCTCCCGCGCTGCACCAATCCTCTGGAATGCTCTACCCCAAGAAATTAGGACTATCCACAATTTGCATAGTTTCAGGAGTTCCCTCAAAACACATTTGTTCAGAGCGGCCTATCACGTTCACTAATCAAAGTAATTCTATGTGTGTGTGTGCGCAGCCCATTCACTATCTCCATCCATCCCTCACTCCCTCAAGATGGCTGGACCATCATTGTAAATACATACCGGCACTTTGTATCTCCCCCACCTTAATTTCGATTGGAAGTCCCCCTCGAGCAGGGTCGTCTTATTTTGCTTTAATTATTGTATTGTTAACGTTGTTACTTATACTTGTGTTTTGAAACTGTTAATCTGTAAAGCGCTGTGGATTATGTTGGCGCTATATAAATAAAGATTATTATTTCTGCGGAACATTATAGTACGGGGCAGTTGTTCAAGTTCGATAGACTTTGTTCATGGCCAATTAGCCAACACAGATAGTTCACTTTGGGGTATTTTTAATATAACTGAGGACAGCCTATTCCTCTGAGTTCATTGAGGTCACACCGGGACGGGAGAGAGATATCTGGTTGGGGAATAGGAATAATTGTTTGTAAGATTGTAAACGGCTGTGCCGAACCGCAGGCAAGCCCATACATTAGTCATATAATTGATCCAGTCTCCAGGGTGTAAACTGGTAATGGGCAGCCAGTTTAAACAGGCACACCAGTAGGCAGATTTATAGAAAGTACAGTAGATACAGATTGTTTGGGTGCCACGCTGTACAGCACAACAGATTCAGCCTTCTGTCTAAATGTCTGTATAAGGTTTTGAATGTTTTCTATTGTCTGGCTAATTTACCCTCATAACTAAGTAAAATAGTTAAGGAGAGTGAACTCTGTAGGAGATGGTTTTTCTCAACTGGGACTCCGCTGTCTCCTGAAGAACACTTCTCGGTACACAATTTACACATCATTTATTATGTGGTATTCACTGACTTTTTTGCATCAAATACTTAAAATGGCACACATGGTCTATGAATGTGAAGCAGCTCATATACCCGTATTGAGCAAGGCCGTGCCCCGTCTAGTGAAGTGGCCATCCGATACAAGCGTATGGAGCGAGGCCAGACCTACTAGATGGGCTATGGACAGGAGTATGTTTAATGCATACCTACCTGCCAGTCCATAGAGTGACTACTGACTTATCATTTTAGACCGGACAACCCCTCTAATGCCTATGGAATGGGCTGTGATAAAAGCTCCAATAAGGGTAATGTGTAGGTGTCCGTATAATGCATGCTGTTTCGTGGTGAACATTCTTGGGAGGAAAAGTCATTGTCACAAGTCTGTTCAGTAGTCACTTCTGAGGAAACACTCACAAGGGCTCCGGCAGTCATAACACAAGGTACACAAGCATGATGTGGGGCATATTATTGTCACAAATTATGTACAAATATCCTGATAACTGAAAAAATCCAGCCTGACAGATTTAGTATTACAGCCATCTAGGCTCCTGAATATGAATAACTACCAATCCTCCAAAATCTCTAACAGGGAAGAGACTTTTTTCAATACAGTATCTATTCATACAGTTAAGTGTATGACACTTTACTATTACAGGGAATCGGTTACCAGGATTTTGCTACCCGTTGAGGGCAGCATAATGTGTGGGCTGAAATCCTGAATCCAGCGATGTGTCACTTACTGCTCTGCATGTTTTCATTTTAATAAAATCATTGTTTTATCTGCTGCAGATCTAGCAGTTCTCTGAATGTTGAGCTGTGTAGGCCCGCCCACACCACTGACTGGCAGCTTTCTGCCTATAAACAGTACTAAAAAAGCTGCTAATTAGTGGTGGGGTTATACAGAGCTTATGATTCTGCTTGCTTACCTGGCAGCAAGTTTACTAGTCCTCTAGTGATAAAATCCTTCTTTTATTCAAAACTACACTAAGCAGCACAGTAAGTGACACATCGCTGGAATAAGGGTCTCTGTCTCTACGTTGTACTGATCTTAGATTAGGTTGCAAAAATCAGGTGACAGAATCCCTTTAATGTGTTTTTCTGTTTTATATTGGCATTTCCTTACATTTTTCAGCATTTTCCTTACACATCATTCGGAATTATGGATTGACCATCTTATGCTTGCTTTGAAAATGTAGCTACTTTATGGAAATACATTATAAATTTATGAACTCACAATTATTTTTGCAATTGTTTAATTTTTGCACAAATGCATTCATATTTAATGCATAATGATTGAGACGTTGCAGTGGATTTTAGTTTTATGTATAGTTGTATTTTTACAGTTTGATGATCTGAGACATTGTAATGCGATTATAGTCAGACTCTACATTTAATATACACGGTTATCTAAAGTTTAGGGAATTATATTTGTGTACTGCTGGTAAGAACAGTATATTTTGTGTTTCTATAGGCCTTAGACAAGCAAAAAGAGTAAAGTTTAACTAAAATATCACATTTTGCTATAATATAAATTGTCAATTTATTTGACTAAACACTGATCATCCATCACACTAAAACCACTTACAGGGGAAATCATTACCACTGATTAATTACAATGGCTGGAATATATTAGGTAGCAAGTGACCAGTCAGTTCTTGAGGTTGATGTATTGGAAGTAGGAAAAATGGCCAAGGGGAAGCTACTCTGAGAAAAGTAATGGCTAGACAAATGGATCAAAGCAACTCCAAAACAGCAGGTCTTTGGGGTGTTCCTGGAGTCCGGTGATTAGTACCTACTAAAAGTGATCAAAAGACAGGCAGTAAATTAGTGAAAGATTCATGAGTGCCTGCGACCCATTGAGGCATGTAGTAAGTGAAGGCTCGTCCATAAGGTCCAATTCCCACAAAAATGCTACTGTAGCACAAATTTTTGTCCATATAAAAGATGTCAGAACAAAAAGTATAACACAGGTTGCTGGGTATAGGGTTGTTTGGCGGACCAAAGTTGCCATGCTGACGATACTGATGATAGTGCCTAAAATGGGCAAATGAATGTCAGAACTGAAATACAGAGCAATAGAGAAAGTTGACCTGTTCTTATGAAAAAAAAAAATCAGTTGCAAGACATGTGAATATTATTGGTGAGAATAGTCAAATGTTATCTTGCAGCTGTCTAGGGATACTCAATGGTCATTGATAGTGCTCGGCTGCTCGTCCTTCCTGGATGTCCCCTGATGAACCTCCAGATTGAAAGGGGAAACGTATCTTGATGCTATGCAACAGCATTCTTAGATAAGTCTTTTCTTTACTGAGGGACCACTGTCCTTATCTGTTTTAGTGGGAGATTTGTAATTCAAATGTGGATTGGCACATGTAGCTTCCTTTCACGCCCCCCAAAGAAGAAGCTGGGCGAAACATGCGCGCCGGGGCAGAGGACCTGGACTTCATTACCGCTATTATTTGCCACTAACTCGGGTAAAACTTCATTAATTTGTCTACCTCTCCTATTATGCCATCCTGAGTATCCTTTCTTAAACCTATTTTTTCCCCACAATGGGTTTGTAACAAGGTTTGTTATAACTAGCACTCAGAGTAACATGAAATACTGTCTTTCCTTATAACTATCATGCTAATTTTAGCAGTATTTAGCACTGAATATATGAAGTCTATCTGTTTAAATAGCCAGACATTCTAATTGGATGATGTAAAGTGGTGACATAGTACATAAATCTTGTATATAACAATGTAGCAGAAATATAGGTGTAATAAAGTCTTTTCCAACAGATATAATTGATTATACTCCAGGTTTTCAATTTATATTTACTTGCACTTATGCACTTTATATTTATGGCCTTTTTTTCCCATACTATGTATTGCTAGTACATAACGTAATTATGTCCTAAAAATATACCATTGCATAACTATTGAAGTATACATATTTTTTACATGTCTTGAAAATTTCAATTTATATGTTTCAGTCCCTCCTTCTTATCCTGTACCTCTTATTTTAATTACTTTTTACTTTATAATCAATAAAAATTATTTTTTTTTAATAAAAAAATTATAATTGGAAAACTCCCTTTTACCTGTGGTTAATATGTACCTGGGTTGTTCTTTTGTATTTCTTTTCATTGCAGCCTGATATCTTGCTTTTGAAGATCTTTTGGTCTACTTCACTTTGTCAGACAGGTCCTATTAAAGTGATTTCTTGATTGAGAACAGATGTGGCAGTAATCAGTCTATGTGTAGCTATGGAATTTGAACTCGATTTCCCAAAGATGTGATAAACCAGAGTTAATTTATGTTTATATTCACTTTTTCTCACAGGGCCCTGTAGGTTTTGATTTATTTTCCCATTAAAGGGAACCTGTCACCAGTTTTGGCCAAAACGAGTTACGGCTATCACCTTTCATGGGTTATCTACAGCATTCTATAATGCTGTATATAAGCCCCCGATCAGACCTGTAAGAGGAGTATAACTTTTATTATACTCACCAGCGGGGCAGTCCGGGTCCAAGGTGTGTTGCTCCTCTTGGTCCGGTGACTCCCATATTCATGCGATATCACCCTCCTGCTTGCTTCATGTGGTTGACGCATCCCTGCATCTTCTACAAAGGCTCCCCGGCATCGCGCTTGTGCGCAGGCGTAATTATCTGCCCTATTGAGGGCAGATCAAAGTTCTGCAGTGCGCAGGCGCTGGGCTTCTCTGACCTCTCCCAGGGCCTGTGCACTGCAGTACTTTTCCTCTGCTCTCAACAGGGCAGATAAGTATGCCTACGCACGAGAGCGATGCCAGGGAGCCTGTGTGGATGATGCAGGGACACGTCAACCACATGAAGCAAGCAGGAGGATGGTATCGCAAGAAGATGGGAGGCGCCGAACAAAGAAGAGCAACACCCCTCGGACCAGACCGCCCCGCAGGTGAGTATAATAAAAGTTATTTTTCTTCTCTTACAGTTTGGATTGGGGGCTTATATACAGCATTATAGAATGCTGAGTAAATAGGAGAATCAGGAGTAATCAGGTGAATAAGGTAAAAAAAAATACAGATTTCATTAGAAAAATAAAAGATAGAAATGACAATGTGACAGGAGTACAACAGAAGCACCAAGGTCACCACTCCAAAATACAACAATAGTTACACATGAGCTATACATCCAAAAATCAGAAGTGTAAAGTGCTAATGTGTCAAAGCGTGAACCCTGGCAAGGGCCATCCCAGAAAAGTCACAGTATAAAAAAACATAAATTGGATTATAAGTACAAATCACATCAAGGAATACCAAAGTTACAAAAGTTGAAGAGTGGGACCCTGAGCCAGGTGGCAGCTCCCCCACGTGCGTTTTGCGTGTTAAAACACCGCTTTCGGAGACTGATTTTAGCAGTCCGGATAGGCGTGATATTCAGAGGCACATGGGTACTGGCACCAGCCGCACATGGACCGGGGGACAAGGTTCAGAAACTAGCCGCACTAGGACTAGGAGTTCGGGTACAGAAATGATCATGCAAGGACCATGGGTACGGTTTCAGAACACTGGCTACGCAAGGACTAGGGGACCTAACAACTCACTAGCAGGAAAAACTACACACTAATAAATGCTGTTGCTTCGGTGACTCCATATAGGGGTGGGAGCCTTATATACATGATGCCTCACAGCAATTGGCTATGATCCTTCTTGTAGGTGTACTCACATACTAAATGCCTCCCAGCTATTGGCCCCTTTAAGAACATGGGAGTGCACACATGCACACTAGGTGCGCTGCCAGGAAGTGCAGCATGCACAAGCATGAGACACGACACCAGACGGGGAGGTGACTGCGCGGCTGCGGCGGTATGTCTGCGTCCCTGAATGGGGAAAGGAGGACTGCCATGTGGGGATGGCGGCATTTACGTTACATTATTCCTCTGACACAGTAATTCATTTATCATTGGCAACAGTAGTTTTAGATTTTTTTTAACGCATATCTAATAAAAGATTATATTTTGGTGACATAAAAAAGGTTTGTTTTTTTGCACCTAGTGCCTTCCCACCCTTCCACCCTCTATTTAGTGTTATTTCTATATCTTGTTTTTCATTCTATGCTGTTCTAATGAATCATCTTTTCTTTTATAACATGTGGATGAAAAGCGTGTCCCAAAGAAAAGGGTGAAATGTGAAGCAAGTCAGCATCTTCTCCATTATGATGGTTCCATATCTGAAGAGTCCTCTGGGAACATACCCTAAATAAAAGATTGTGATAAGTGATTAAAACTCCCCCAAACAACATTAATTATACATTTCTTTTTGTAGAATCTCCGGTGTTTGTCTTTGACATACAGCTTTCGCTTGTCTCCACTGCTTTCTATTGCAATGGCTGCCAGGGATACACTTATTACAAGCAGGAGGCAGGGGAGTAAGGCTAAAAATCCATCACAGAAGATACAGTACATTGAGATGGTTGCATATTGTATAAACAAATACATTAAAATCATTTAGGGTACGTGCCCACGATCAGGAATAGCAGCGTTTTGGATGCAGCTCACCTTGTTATCAGCACTTATATTTTTCTCTAGAACAAATGTAGTATTACATTCAAATGATTGGGCAACAATGTAATATTTGGCTTCTGCTATGCATAAGAGTTGTCCTCATGAGACAATCCCTTTAGGTATAACTGAAAATAATTGCAGTTAACACAAAATAATGAACAATAATAAATCTCACGGTAAGTAAAAGTAGGACAAGATAGCAGCTTCCAAACCCAAACTTTATTATATTTAAAAAAAAAAAAAAAAACAACTGAAAAAGTGTCATTATTTCCAATAATTTGTACGTTTCCTTAATTTTAATTTTCCAAATAACATCATATTTCATCTTAAATTATGTTTTATTTGAGCAAACCAGAAATATCAGATTATTGATTGCTAATATCGACATGCAGTTAGGGAGGTGAGACATATCGTCTTTCTTGTAAATCTACTTCAATGTCTTACAGCAGGAGGGCTTGTCATCAGTACTGAAAAGTACATATTATCAAGAAAAAACAAACAATCAAATTTAAAGAAACCTAAAACGAACCTATAGCCAACTGCATTCCATACGTATCCGTAATGTACATGAGCATTAACAGAGACAAGTCATATCTGTATGATTAATGTAATGCTGCATATTCGCTACCCTGCTCCAATATGTCTTATGATATCTCTATGGTAAAGTCACCTACATGTGAAGCTATGGTTTAGACATATACTGTAAATATATGATATTCTGTTAGTTAATTGAAAAAGTGATTTATGAGAAAATAAGATAACTAATTTGCATTTATAGAAGACATTGATTTGGATTTTAATTAAAACCTGTCCCAAACATGCAAGAAAGAAAATCATCCATCTGACTAATTATTGATTATTTCTCTATTAGGAGAGAAGTCCGCTATTGATAAACTTTTACTAATGAACCATGCTATCAATTATCGTCTTACTATACCCCACCCAATTAAACATGACCCTGTCAATGTTTTGTCACCAGTAAAGAGCAGGTCTCTAAAATGATAAATTGTCACGGAGGGTATCCGAGATGGTAAGTAGAGTTTCAGGCTTACAATTCCTGGGTAATTGTACTTGACATGTTTTGTTATGGCAGACACAGGAACCGATAAAAGGGGCTCTGAAGAACCCCATGTGAATGAAATGAAATAACGCTCACCTATTCTCCATTTATACTGTATAGGGCTACCACAGAGAGCCGAGCACAGCGTTCAGCGGGTCTTCGGCACTCACATTAAGAATGAATGGAGTGGATGTGCACATGATCGAGTGCCACTTCATTCACATGGAGCTTCGCTTCTCGTGATGAGGTCCCCTACGGCAATCAGGAAGTTAGCCGCTATCATGATCAACTTGGTACAACCCCTTTACTTAAGGAGGACCTATCAATTGCCATAAATATAATTTTTTACCAGGTGTAAATGCTGGTGTTCCTCCGACTCTGGAGTTTTTTTTTCCTTTTGTTCCTGTATCTCTACATTCCCAAAATATGGCCTATCTTCACTGTGTATAAATCTGGTCTTACTAGTCAAATGGGCGTGGTCCTCCTGAAGACTCGCATAGAGACAGGTTGAGGAGCACGCCCTCTAGGCTAAAAAGTAAAGGTTTACAAACTGGGAATAGGGGGCCATATAACACAAGAAAGGTGCAGCGACAAAAAACAATGCCAGGTTCAGAACAGCGGCATTTACAGCTGCATTGTGCCATCTTTAAAAAAAATGAACACAACTGCGGACTGCGTACTATCAATAGATACTAAGGGTCCATGGCAGGCGCATACATCTTACTTATAATGCTGGAATTTAAGATATGGGAAATTGCATAGTCTTCATTCTCATGATATACATTATGTGTTGGCTTTATCATATCATTATTAAAAGTTCTAACACTTTCCACTATGTCATACATAATAGGCTGGCAATATGCAATCCCCATGAATGGTGTCTCTGACAATACAAACATGTGTAGTGCTGATCGTCTACTGCCGTACAACAGCTGAACACAAACTGCAGACTGGCTTTTATGCCATGTTTTCAATCCAAGGGACGCTAAAAATCATAAGAAGAGCCTCCTAGTGAAATCCTGCTATTGACTTAGTACCAAGTGAGAGCAAAGGATAAATGGATAGTCGCCTTGTTAAATATGTATAAGAAGTCCATTTTCTCCGCTCCTGTGTCTGCCACTTTCCTCTATTGTAAAGCTAGTCTAGGTCAAGCAGCTGTGCATAATGCATGGATCAGGGAAAGCAGCCTATAAAAATACATCCGGTCATTTGGTCCTAGGGGGATTAAGACGCCCCCGTCTTGAAGATTCTCTACTCCTGCCACATGGCTCCGTTCTCTCCGTTCTCATGGAATTTGTGCAAGTGGTCGGAGTATCTAAAAGTGAAAGATCAAGTAGAGGATTACTGCAGGCTATTTTCCGATGTAATTAAAATGACAATGTAATAGCAGAAAAACGCTCATGTGTTTCTATTTTACAAAAAAAAATTACAAAATAATACATTTAGGCCATTATGTAGTAATAAATTGATATTGGTGTATGCGACACGTTAATAAATTCATGCTGCCAGGTCGGCTTCTGACACCTCCGCTTTTTTAGTTAAAAACAAAGCCAGCGACTTTCGCTTGTGCAATTTCACATAATTAGTTCTGGGTGGATACTTTCACTACAACAAGGTGTACGCACAATACTCGGGATTTGGGAGATATTGATTACCGTAAATGCCATGTCGCTGCTTGCCATGAATAAAGGCAATTTAGTATAGTAATCCATTTGCTCTCAGGTTTTCAGTCGTGCACCCCTCCCGTATGAAAGGACTTTTACTTTTCTACGAGGCTGTGCCTGTACCACATCATGCTTAAAGGGAATCTGTCACCCCATTTTTGGCCTATAAGCTGCGGCCACCGCCATCAGGGGCTTATCTACAGAATTCTGTAATGCTGTAGATAAGTCCTCGATGTAACCTGAAAGATAAGAAAAAGGAGTTAGATTATACTTACCAGGGGCGTGGTCAGGTGCGGTGGGTGTCGCGGTCCGGTCCGGCGCCTCCCATGTTCTAGAGATGACGTCGTCCTCCTTACTTCTGCCGCGGCTCCTGCGCAGGCGTACTTTCTTTGCCCTGTTGAGGGCAGAGTAAAGTACTGCAGTGCGCAGGCGCCGGAAAGGTCAGAGGGGTCCGGCACCTGCGCACTGCAGTACTCTGCTCTGCCCTCAACAGGGCACATAAAGTATGCCTGCGCAGGAACCGCAGAAGTAAGAAGGTCGACGTCATCTCTAGAAGATGGGAGGCCCCGGACCGGACCGCGACACCCACCACACCGGACCATGACACCCATCTTTATTTTTTTTCTTTATTTTTTTTATATAGCGCTAACATATTCCGCAGCGCTTTACAGTTTGCACACATTTTCATCACTGTCCCCGATGGGGCTCACAATCTAAATTCCCTATCAGTATGTCTTTGGAGTGTGGGAGGAAACCGGAGTGCCCGGAAGAAACCCACGCAAACACGGGGAGAACATACAAACTCCTTGCAGATGTTGTCCTTGGTGGGATTCGAACCCAGGACCCCAGCGCTGCAAGGCTGCAGCGCTAACCACTGAGCCACCGTGCTGCCCGTGCTGGACCGGATCGGATCTCCGGGTGAGTATAGTCTAACTAGTTTTTCTTATCTTTCAGGCTGCATCGGGGGCTTATCTACAGCATTGCAGAATGCTGTAGATAAGCCCCTGATGGTGGTGACCACAGCTTATAAGCCAAAAATGGGGTGACAGATTCCCTTTAAATGTCATTTTCATTATATAATATTGTAGTTTAATCATAATGTTAAACACAGTGTGAAAAACAAAGATATTGAAAAATATTTCTATTTTTTTCCTGAATTTTTTATGTGGAAAATCTGCATTTGACAGTTCAAGCAAAGTGGAGGTGATTTCATGAAAACTCATGCCCACTATATGTTATTTATTTTATTCACTTAGCTCCATTAATTCCACAGTGCTTTACAGACCTAACATCACTGTACCCATTGGGGCTCACAATATACATTCCCTATCAGTATGTCTTTGGAATATGGGAGGAAACCGGAGAACCTGGAGGAAACCCACACAAACATGGGAAGAACATACAAACTCCTTGCAGATGTTGTCCTAGGTGAGATTGGGATTTGAACCCAGTACCCGGGCTCTATAGAATAAAGCTTTTTATCTGTAGGTTTATTGGTGCATTTTAGGTTGCCCTGTGATAAGCTTTACAAGCATTTGGATCTTGAGAAGGGTTTCTACTTTTAGGGTACGTGCACGTGGTGTCTATTTTCACGTGGACTCCACCAGCCGAAACAACTTGTTGTATATATGTTCATGTTCAGTCTTTTGTAACTTTTTTTTAACTGCTGCAGACTTCGAAAGAGGAGAAGCGACTAAAATAAGTAACCTGACCATTCTTCAGGTGACATCTGCTTTTAGGCTGCCACTATTTTATATGGAAAATGGAAAAAACAAAAACGAAACACAAAAACGAAAAAAAAAAAAGATACTTCAGGAAAAACACGGCTCGCGTTTTCCTGAAGCGTCTTCTGCTTCAAAAACTATGGGGGTGCACAGGCATCTATAAGCCAATGTGTACATACACCCTTAGCCTTCCCTGAACAGTAATGGGGGTTTCAAATGACTTTTAATGGAGAAATATAAGTAGGTCAAGACAGTTATAAAACCTGAAGGTTCTGATCTTGGAAGCAAAGCGGTGTCGAGATTGGTTATTAACAGAAGTAGTTGGTATAAAACCAAAGATAGATCAGATTACCATCAGTGTCTGGATTTTAAAGGCTACCTGTTCATACAGCTTTTCAGAAAATGAGAGATATTTGCAGCACTCTCTGGGCAACAAGAGCGACAAAGTCAAGAAACTGCACAAGAATCCACGTGGTGCAAATATCCAGCCAACATAGAGTAATGACTGCGCTCATCGAATAGTGGAAAAGTACAAAAAAAAAAATGTTTTCACTCCTCCAAATGTGAAAAAACAGCAACATTTCGATCTTCATGGTTTTCCTTGAGCTTATAGATTGTAGACTTAAGTAGACATTACAACAACGGAACAATCGTATATCTTGCATCGGCCCCTATTCATTGAGATATGCAGATCATTTTTTATGTGGTTTTTGTTGTCTTTTTATTATATTTTAGTGAACTATTTCACCTGAATATTGCATTCACTTGACCAGATCTCTAAAAGCTCACTTGGACTTGGGTGTTAAAAGTTCTTTCCTCCTCCAGTGTAATGGTCACAGTGGCTGCTGATGAATCCAGTTTCATTAAGTTTTGGGGTAAATCTTCAGAAGTTGTGTTGTGTATTGGGGCATTTCTATAGCTTCAGTTGAGTTTAGAGGCAGAATTTTGGAAGTTAGCCGAGTTTATGACTGCACTGACAGTCTGATGTTGCCTTAATGTATAACCTTTCTCCTCGCTTCCAGTTTGGTCATTGTTGCACAATTTTGTGTTGTATGTGAAATATAATATTTAGTTTAGTTTGTGCCATGTTGCTGATGTAGATGACATAATTACTGACTTTTTTTTTTAGTTTCTGTGGCAGAAGATTTGTGAGCTACTGTCAGAAATGATGGCCAGATGGTTTACTGTGCCAACGGCAACCTATGGGGATTGGTAAAGAATTCCTGACATCACTTGCCAATAAAAATAGCATTGTCAGATGTTCATTTTACTCATTTATATAGCACCATTAATTCCACAGCGCTTGGCACTGTCCCCGATGGGGCTCACAATCTAGATTCCCTATCAGTATGTCTTTGGAATGTGGGAGGAAACCGGAGTACCCAGAGGAAACCCACGCAAACACAGGGAGAACGTAAAAGCTCCTTGCAGATGTTCTCCTTGGTGTGATTTGAACCCAGGACCCCAGCGCTGCAAGGCTACAGTGCTAACCACTGAGCCACCGTGCCGCCTAGGTGTGGAGTGAATTGTGTGAGTTGGCTGAGATATGGTCAGCTTGAAACTGGGGAGAAAAGCATTTGGAGGTAAATGGGATTGTGGTAGTTTCTCAGCATAAGTCACCAGGAGGTAGTCTCCATGTGCCATGGAGGGAAAGGTCAGATGTTTCTAAAAAGCTATTTTCAGGTCTGCGTGGTCATCAGGTTTGATAGTAGCTTACTGGAGCCATTAAGGTGACCTGTCTATTTCTTAGGTTTTTAGGTCTGTGAAAATCATTAGTTATCACAGGTTACAAGCCTCTTTATTTAGTGGTTTTGTCTTTTTAGATTCCTGTTGCCCATGAGAGAAGAATTTAGGTAATTAGCGGCTCAAGAGGCATTAAAGCAAAGTTGGCCTACACATTTTCTGTGAGGTTTGGAAAATGGACTAGAGGTGAAGCTTTTGTTGGGTGGAGGTCAGAGCTCCATGTAGGCAAACACAGACTCCTCCTTGGACGCTGATGATTACTATGGAGATAAAGTGGTGGACTTGACGGCAGACCTTCTCACCAGGAGTCCGGTGATTTGCATATTGCTTCAACCGCGGTGATAAGTTACAACTTCAACTGGATTAATGGTCGAATTTGAAATAAAATTTGTGGCAGACCCAAGTCCAACGAAGGAATTCATGATGTGTGTTGAGTGTTATTAGGCAAAAGATAGGCGTCATTGGGAAGGGTTAAAATCTTGGTCTTTGCAGTCTTCCAGATCCAGTATCACTGCTAACATTTAATCCACCCAAGAGAAATTAGTGTCTCTTCTGACTGGTGCCGTAGCTGTTCTCCATCGGGGGCTGCAGCAAACTCAGCCAGGTACAACACAAAGCTGTGCCTAATTTTACCACAACCATGTATTTTATTTCCTTTGGCTTACCAGTTTACCTTGTAATTCATGTACAAACATACGAGCGTATTGCACCCTAGAGTATGCCGCTTTTTTGTTTTTATTTCCCCTCCACCGACTACATGTGATGCCAGGTGAGGGCCTAAAAACCTAAGCAGAATATATATGCCAGTGAGGGCATCCTGTATTGTGTGATTCTGGCTCTTTAATGGGATTGTGAAATGAGTTTCATGCTGCCTAAACCACAGGCAGCATAATCAGACACTGGCTGTGTTATTGCAGCAGTTTGTGATTTGCTCTGCAACGCTGCAGTGCTTCGGAGAAAACTTACTCTGAACAGCCGGTCGGCTACTATGGCCCCGAATTATCAAAGCTTTTATGTAAAACAAAAGTTGCATAAAAGCTTTGAAAAGTTGCAAGCTTTTGGCACAACTCGGGAGTTGCGGTAAAATTTTGTGACTTTTGTTGTGTTTATGCCAGTGTCTTCCAACTCCGCCCAAATGGTCGGAGCTGGGGTGGGACAGGAGCTTGATGCCACAGCTCATCTAATTTATGCTGTGGCGTTCTGTATGCAAGAAATCTCACTCCAGTCCCAGACTAGAGTAAGATTTCTGGTGTGGTGCACGCCAGTGGTCAGACACTCCAGATTCATGAAGAGGCAATAACCTCTTCATGAATCAAGACTCCACCATGCCCCCTCTTCAAGACCGGCAAGAAAATTGCAGATGTTGATGAATTGGGGCCTTTATGTCTTGGATGGCTAGTCTGAGGCATGTCCCCCACCGACTTCTCCCTGCCCCGCCAGACTAGTTATACGAGTTCAGAGTAAAACACACACAGTGGCAATAACGCGGGCATTGTCTGATTATGCTGCCCATCATTCTAGCGGCATCAATCTTAAGTGTATGTCATGATACGCTTTATGACATCCTGTGCAAATGCCAATCCCCGAGAAAATGGTGCTATAAATGACATGTGTATTCTGAGGAGAATTAGATGGTCCCGTTCAATTATCAAAAATGTTTCTACTTGTAAATGATTCTGTTCCCAATATTATATTGGAAAATTGCTCAAAATGTAATTTTCTAATATGATATTTAAATGGCTCCAAACAGAACTTTAAGATTCTATCGGGACATATATCTACTGTATTTACGAGGGGCGCTAACCGCAGTGACTGAGAAGAGCAATCCACGTCCATAGTCCCAGATTCCTTGTCTGACATCACATATTGTTTGAAGCTTCAGTATCTGACTATCGCACATGTATAGGGTTTCAGTGTAATGTACATTTACAAGGATAGGCTGGTATAATGCTCTAGGTTAATGTTCTGGGCTGTAATGGAGACACAATCCTCTGCTCCATATTTATTTGTTTCTAGTTTTTTTTTTTATATATATATTTTCAGCAGCATAAATGTCCAAAAATAAGAGTAAATTGTTTGTAAAGCCTACTTTTTTTTGGATGCCCGAACATTTTAAGTGGGAAATGTAAGGAAGCACTTCATCTCAGTATCAGTTGTAACATGATGACACGAGTACTGTCCTGTGCTAGGAAACCCCTCATTACCGTACTTACAGCATATACTTCATAGGATCCATCTCATGTCCCTAATTGTAATGTTCATACCTTCCCAGTGTAAAGGTATGGAGACCGAATACATGGAATCTGTGAACAATGGGCCTTGATATTGTGTCTTAGCTGCAGGTTATCCTACTTTTAATATCCAAAAACCTATATTAAAGGGAGTCTGTCAGCAGATTTTTGCTACTTAATCTGAGAGCAGCAATGACCCTGATTCCAGGTGTGTGTCACTTGCTTGGCAGATTGATGTAGTTTCAATACAATTAGTGTTTTATCAGCAGGAGATTGTCACTGCAGGACTAAAGCCCCCGTTACACACTGCGATATCGCTAGCAATATCGCTGTAAAGTCACCGAGTTTGTGACATTGCAGCGATATTGCCAGCGATATCGCTGCATGTGATACTTACCTCCGACCGGCTCCCACGCTGGTTATCGCTGATCGCGCGAGAAGCTCCTGGACCATTTCTCGTCGGTCACTTCCTGCTGGGCCTCCTGTGGCGCCGACGAGCAACGCGTGGAGCCGGGTGGGAGGACGTCAGGATCGCCGCGTCTGACAGGTAAGTAGCGACCCCCGTCCCCAGCGATGTCGCTGGTGAGATCTGCCTGTGTGGCAGCTCACTAGCGACCACCTAGCGATGCACCAGCGATCCTGACCGCGTCATATCGCTGGTCGGGATCGCTGGTGCATCGCTAGGTGTAACAGTACCCTATCTGTCTCATGCAAGGTAGACCAGCTAATTTGTGTTAACCCGCCACCACCACTGATTGGCAGCTAGCTGAGAATGTATAGTATACACGGAAAGCTGCCAATCAGTGGTATGGGCGGGATCATACAGGACTCAGCATTCAGAGCACTGCTTCATCTACAGGAGAGAAAACAGTGATTTTATCAAAGCTGCACCAAGCAGTCCAGTAAGTGACACATTGCTGGAATCACAATCTAAGCCCTTATATCATGCTGCTCTCAGATTATATAGAAAAACCTGATGGCATATTCCCTTTAAAGTAGCTATTGTGATATACATTCTTTATGTCATAACATATGTACTGTAGGTCAGCTAGGCTGTCAGGCCATCACAGACTATGAGGATAACCATATTAGCCTCTGCCAGTTATGCAAGATTGTTACAAGGATGCAGCAAAGAGTAAAATTAATACAGACTAAAATGTATAATTCTATATCTGTCTATACCTGTATAAGCAAATTTTCTAGATGCAAAACCAAAAGCAATAACACTGAGCTCCGCAGAGTGCCATTTACTTACTTCTTTGCACAATAGGCGGCACAATCTCTTCCCACACTTTCACTCCAAGCGGTTTTGTACAAGACCTAATAAATACATAGATAATGTTTATTTGTATTCAGTGTTAATGTAACAATTAAACCCTTAAGCCCTCCAAACACCTCAGTCAACAGTCTCTCTTATGTACAGGAGTGCTCGCTAGGCTAAGTGCTCCCATGTTCTCTATGAAATAGCAGCTGCCAGACATCTCTGGCGGCAGCTTATCTCAGGAAGAAGGATCAGCAGTCCAAAACCAGACTTGCTGGATCCTTACCTTCCCTAACAATAATCTGTCCGTCGCTCCCATGCACACTAGAATGTCAGCATATCCTGTCGTTTGGCCGCCTTTAGTCTATGTGTATGGGGGGGCTTTATTATCCAAAGGGGATCTAAAGGCAGTAGGCAATGTGGGATGGCCGATGGATGTCTCTGGCAAAGTGTCATTCTGAGGTTCCGGTTTCCATCTTTTTATCTGCTTCACCTCACAACTGTGACTTATACATAGGGGCACCCTCCTTATCCCCCATTATTGACTCAGCATCCTTTAAGAGCAGTCAAGATTAGACTGTGTAACCGCAACAAACCTGTTCCTTTCCTTGTATGAAGACAATAATTATTAAAGCGTATCTCTAAAAAAGATCTTAATAAAATAGTCACTGCCTTTGGCTGTGATTATTATATAATTGCCTGTAATTTAATGGCTTCACTGTGAGTATAATTCTCCACTCTACTAGATAAAAAGTTTTTTTTTAGGTCACCTCTACCCTTCTTTATAAAACCAGAGCTGTCAGTCAAGAAAAAGGGAGGTGGAGATAGATGACAAACAAGAAGGAGGAAAGGCACTGAGCTGCTTGGCCACGCCCAGGGTGCACTGGGGGGAAAGACAATGAGCTGCTTATCCATGCCCAGGGTGCACTGGGGGGGGGAGGCACTGAGCTACTTGGCCATGCCCAGGGTGCACACTGGGGTGAAAGGAACTGAGCTTCTAGTACATGCCGAAGGTGCACTGGGGGGGAAAGGAACTGAGCTGCTTGGCTATGCCCAGGGTGCACTGGGGGGGAAAGGCACTGAGCTACTTGGCCACACCCAGGGTGCACTGGGGGGAAAGGCAATGAGCTGCTTATCCATGCCCAGGGTGCACTGGGGAGGGGAAGGTACTGAGCTACTTGGCCATGCCCAGGGTGCACTGGGGTGAAAGGAACTGAGCTTCTAGTACATGCCCAGGGTGCACTGGGGGGGGAAAGGAACTGAGCTGCTTGGCTATGCCCAGGGTGCACTGGAGGGGAAAGGCACTGAGCTACTTGGCCACATCCAGGGTGCACTGGGGGGAAAGGCAATGAGCTGCTTATCCATGCCCAGGGTGCACTGGGGGGGGAGGCACTGAGCTACTTGGCCATGCCCAGGGTGCACTGGGGTGAAAGGATCTGAGCTTCTAGTACATGCCCAGGGTGCACTGGGGGGGAAAGGAACTGAGCTTTTTGGCTATGCCCAGGGTGCACTGGGGGGAAAGACACTGAGATGCTTGGCCACGCCCAGGATGCATTGGGGGGGGAAAGGCACCGAGCTGCTTGGCCATGCCCAGGGTGCACTGGGGGGAAAGGCACTAAACTACTTGACCACGCCCAGGGTGGTCTGGGCACCTCATTAGAATATCTGAATGAAAAAAAAATTCTGGCAATCACAGCAGTGGATCAGGAAACAAAAAATATGTTTTTTATGCCCCTATGAGCCCCTGAACTTGGTCTGAACAGTTGTTTTGTGCTGACAGAGACCCTTTAGGATTAATTGCTGTACATAAGTGCCCACCCACTGTAAGCTGACAAAGAAGTCAGTGCATTTAATAATTGATTTTACAAAAAGCACAGAATGATCATAAAGAACAAGGTACCTAAACCACTAGGGAAAGATCTGCCACACATACCTTCACTAAGAAGAAAGCATCAATATTAGTATCATTGTTTATTACCAGGAACGTGAGAATACTTTCTGTTACTTACCAGGAACACCAGACAATGCAGGAAGAGAGTATAGAAAAACGCAATTGTGCGAGCCATCTTATTCGACAGGATGAGCCGTCCCTATTGAAAATTAAAGAAAAAAAGGCTATAATTACATGACCGTTACACAGTGTAGACAGGTAAGCTGCTGCATTACCCCTCACCTCCGCATATTCTGTACTATGAGGGTGTATGGGAGAGTGGATGATGACGCCCATCCTCTGCACTGTTCTAGTATTATCTCATCATCAGCAGGCGACCTCTAGTATACTGCTCTCATTTCACACCTATCCACAGATATCCTCAGATCTAGCTACCAACACCCCAGAAAAGGTAAATCGATAGATTTTTTTTAATTTATTTTACTCAATTATAGAATGCCACCGTATTCCGCAGCTTTTTACCGATACGGTCACCTCTGTCCCTACTGGGACTCACAATCTATATTCTCGATCAGTATGTTTTTGGATTGTGGGAGGAAATTGGAGGACACCCACACAAACACGGGGAGAACATACAAACTCCTTGCAGATATACGAAATACTTATAATAAATATAAACTAAAATCTGAACACTTCAGCTACAGTAAGGGTTAATAGGCTACTGTTGGCGACATTCAGTATCGGTAATGGTACCCGCCAAGGTTGCCCTCTGTGACCACTCTAATTCGTGATCATCATAGATCACCTATTAGTGAGGTCCAGGTTAAGAGGAGGCAAAACTAGGCTGCCCTATACATGGAGTTACTCATATATCACACAACCACAAATTTCACTCCCATCCATGACTAAAGAACTCTCCATCTCTTGACAATTAAGTAACTTCAGGGCAAATTATTCTAAATGTATAGTACAAAACATTTTAATTCACCTTTGTACACAATCCAAACTGAAAAAATTATTTTAATAGCAAACTACTTCAGTTGGGAGCCCAGGTCCTCATTGACATCTTTCACTCGCTAAATTCCCTCCATCTTTTACAGTGTACTATTACTAATTCAATACAATAATAGATGTCATCTTGTTTTATCTTCTTTTATATTTATATTGATTTTTGCTTTCTATTTAGGCAGTTCTAATTATGCCCTATTTGTACTCCGTATACTTAAACACAACATAACAAAGCTCTTTGGTGAAATCTAGACAGAATACCATACCTTATCTAAGCCTAAATCTTGATGGGCTATTCAGCCTGAGATTAGGAAATATCATCAAGCAGCCATGCTGATCAGGATATTTGACTGTAAGCTCCTATGAAACCCAAATTTTGTATAGTCCACAAAAGAATGAAAATTGTTGGCTTTACTTTGGGTCCTACCAGACTCTCGGCCACTTTGAGCCGATCAAACCTCCTCAGATGTATTTGAGAATATTTGACGTCCAATGGACATCTTTCAAGACATATTGGATAATTAATACCTATATTCTCTATCTCTTCCTTTCCCAGAGGGTGGAAGGCAGACATAATTCTTGTATGGCATTCCTCCTTGGATGCTAGGATATGCCACATTCTCCATAATTCCATGGTCCATACGTCTTAGACCCTCCATGCACAGGACACGGAAGTCATCCTTTCTTAGCTAGCTTATGCACACGTGCAGGCTTCCATAACCTAACAGATCCCAAGATCCTTGACAGTTAAAACCCTGACAGTGTTTAAAAATGTTGTCCTACACCAGTCACTGCCTATGAGAGCACTCATCTTAAGGTCCATTTAAACACCGGAGTCTCAGCTGACAAGAGCTGTTTCTCACATACCCAGTCAGGAGCACGGCTGCAATATATGAATAAAAAGGTTTTAACTCACATTGTGCTTCATCTTCCTCTGTCAGTCTGGAAGTTTTATAGCATTGCCTTACTACAGAGACTAACTGCGCCCAACGAGAAAACAGATAACACTGTCTTTACATGACAGCTGTGTTCATGGCAGCTGACTTAGGTATGTGTGATACAATTCTTCTCAGTTGAGACGCAGGTCTCAGGAGCTATATGTCTTTGGTCTGCAGCCCATACTAGCAAATGACCAGGATGGTCTGCAGTTTGAATTATATCAGGGATGCCATTTTATCTCATTCTCTGAGTACCCCTTTACTTCACTTCCTACCTATGTATTACATAGACCAAATCCAGACTCTTGCTTATGGTAATGGGATTCAGATATTGTGAGGGACGAAGGAGACTCCATTTTGGATTTATTAATTCAGGCCCAATATATTATATAGAGATCTTCCTCCACTCCTGAAGTGGCCCCCCTTATTGGGATAAGTACTGTACACAAATCCCCAAAAGAACACAACTTCGCCATTTGGCCAGAGAATTAGAGGACACATGTTAATGAAGACGAGGAGGAGCAGAGCTGGGACCCCCTGCTGTCTTTTGGGCAAGGCGGAAAACATCAACTAGCTATCAAGGGAAAGCTCTAGACTGAGTGTCACCAACATCTAGAGATGAATTATGAGAATACTGTGTATCTCAGGGTTAAGTCCAATATACCACCAGGACCATGGGAGCCCTCTGCACACACCCCTGCATCTCATCTTTCTCTAGCGGTCTTGGATACCGAGCTATCGAGACTGGCTCTCTAGAACCACTTAGCCAACCCGTTTGGGCTCTTCATATCGGTCCAGCTGCAACGAACCCGTTGAGATGTCAGTCGTCCGGTTTGGACCTCCTGCTAGAAAGTTATGACCTATCCTAGATATTAGGACTTACTTCAGCTAGGAAGTCAAGGGAATTCAGTCCAACCCAGAGGGGCGGTAGCAAATATGTGAGGGGGCGAGCTAAGGGTTTAAAGCTAGCAATACACCTTTAGCCTTTGTCATTGTTCTACCAAGGAAGCCACGTCACGCGTGGAGACAGACCAGAAACTAAGAAGGTGCCTGTGGATACGAGAGCTTCTCTCCATCCACAATTTATAAGAAACGGTAACGTGACACATACAGCTAACTGCTATCCCCAACCGGTACCCTACTTATATCTGTACTTCTGGCTGTATTATCTTTATATTACTCTGTATATATTTATAGTATCTAGTGCACCTTTCGGCAATTAAAATATCAATTAATTTTGGGCTGCTTTTTTTAAATCTAGAAATACGATTTCCCACGTCCGTGAGTTTGACTAGTACATATACGCTACCTGGGGTTGGTTTCTGAACTGATATAAGCTTACTAACAGACCATGCTTATATCTAACGAGGAACTGGTGACAGCATACCGTTCTGGTGTTATTGGGGGATTCTGGCAGTGACAGACCGGAGGTTTATATATATATATATACCGTATATAGGTTTATATATATATATATATATATATATTCCCAGCCTGGGACTGGTGATATATATACCGCCCTCACTGTTGAGTGCCAGTACGTGACAGAGCAGCCTCTCTGGCGACAACTTATCCTAGGTGCAGTTCCTTGACTGACCTGAGGGCAAGGGTGAGCTAGAGAGCTGTGACTGTGTAAGCTCCATCACAGATTGGTGACGGTGGGGGAATATCCGTATCCCCACCGGCTCCCTCTCGTGTGGTTTCCTATCAGATATGTTGGTGATCAAGTGAAGGATGTTGTGGCAATAATCTGGAAGGGGATGTTTCTGATGAAAAAGTTTGTTTTTTTCCCCACACAAAATATAAGGTAATACATCTTGCTAAGCTCCTGTAGGTCTCTTATCATTTAAATATATTGTGTGAATGATGAAAAGTCCTCAAATGACTGTCTGATCTACACAAGTAGAAGTACTCACCATGCTAAGGGTTGCTTTATCCCATGGACTTAAGCTGAGATACTTTCTTTGGCGTTCCTGCAATATGAAAGCAAACAGTTAAAAGTTTCAGCTACAGAAACTTCTGTACGGGAAAGAACTGCAGCAGGTAAGGAAGGAAAGAACTCAGGATCTGGTGTAGGAGGCATTATAAAGGTGAACGGATAGCCCCTCAAAATAGAATAAAGAACTAGAAATTGCACAGGGTTGTCTAAATAGGAAATAAAAGATTTTTTTTCTCTTATTTTCCCATAAACAGTGCGTCACCTGTCCATGGGCAATGTCTGGCACTGAACTGGTATTGATATTGCCACTGTTGCCCATGGATGTGTTCGGCATTGCAGCTTGGCGTCATGTAGCCCATGGACAAGAATTGCCCCGTGTATGGAAAAAAAAGGTTTCCTAATTCCTGCCAACCCTTTTACGCTCTCAAAGATGTCCCTTTGATGTCAGTACACAGGTTGTTCGAGAAGTATGCAAAGATCCTTATATTTATGGCAGGATGGAAAAAAAATAAGTACAATTTTGTAATTCATATTAGATGCATTTCTCTCTTAATGCCATGCAGTGTGTGTAAAAAGCTGGAAAACAATCCCTATGGGCACTATAACGGCTGGTCTTAGAATTGAGCATCTACTAGCTATGCAGGAAACCAGGAAAACTCGGGTCCAGTTGAACGGAATAATAGAATAACTTCACACAAGAGGATAACACAATGTTTTTTTGGCAGAACTTGATATTACAGGTGTGGATTCCGGTCTATACAGGGCAGTGCCATAGTAAGAGCTCAGGTAGAGTATTCCACAGATCAACAGTTCTCATGGTAAAGAAGTCTGGTCTCTTCTGGAGACTGAATCTTTCTCCAATTGGAGGGAGTGCCCCCTTTTATTTTAAGGGGTTTCCCACGAAACAGCTTTTGACCATATTTTATGTCTCTAAAGCCGGCATCTCTGATGGCATGGAATTGCATTAGTGCCTATGGCATAAGCACCTTACACATCTTACACATTGCCGAGCATTGTATGGAGGTTTTCAGAGCAATATATCCTCTCATCCAGACAACATCAATTTCAGGGAAGTGTTTGGATATTTCGGCAACATTGTGAAAAGTTTGTCTGGAGACTAGGGAATAAGTATGGTAATCTCGTGTGTGCATGTAATCCGTTAAAAAACGTTTTTATCAGTTAATATTAAAAAACACCAACCCAGAGTAATAATCAAATTGCATAAAATAATTATACCAATCAGTAAAGCATCATAACATAGACAACATAGCATAGACCAAAGTCAACTACAAGATACCATGAAGGTCCCTACAATAGCCCTACCTGACTCCTGCCTAACTGCGGAGGTTGGCACTCTAAGGAGTACGATTTTTTGGCTCTCCCACTCAATAAAGACTAACCCTGCCTTCCCTTAATATCCCTTATACTAGGCAGGTAGGAAAACCTATAGATTTTAAGATAAGAAATGAAAGTAGAGGTAAATGTGTAATAGTCAGTAGCACAGCGGTGCTACATAGGACTGCAGGTAATTCTACATTATCTGTACAGAGTTATCATGATGCTATGTTCGTGATGGTACACAGGACTGCAGTTGTAAACTACTTGTTACATAGGACTGCAGGAAACAGCCCAAACATTTAACTTTATGTCTCTCCAGAGAGTTATCACTGTGCTATCTGTAGTGTTACATAGGACTGCAGGTGACATTACTACATTATCTCTACTCACATTGTTACCTGTGTGGTATATGTGGTATTACATAGGACTGCAGGAAACAGCCAACATTTTTAACTTTATCTGTCCCCTGAGAGTTATTACTGTGCTATATCTAGTGATACATAGGACTGCAGGCACCAGCTACTAAATTACCTATACACAGACTTATCTCTGTGTTATCTATTGTGTTACATTTTTGGGGAGGGTGATGGCAAAACAAAATCTTTTTTTGCCCTAGTAATGCCTCTGCCATCAATCTTGATTTATGGTTCAAACTGAATCATGAACATAAGTGGGTATCAGCGCTGTCATTATTACATAGGTCAAGGGCCTGTTTAACGTTATTCATGTTGTTCTGTGTGCTTAATAATTGGTTTCTCTACAAAAAAATTATACTTTGCAAATTTATCAAAAGAAAAAGCCTGAAAGGAACTTAATTGAGTTAATCAAAGGAGGTATTGTGTGTTATTGTGAACGGAGATGACATCAGCAGACCGAGTACATTCAGATACCGGCAGCCAAGCTCAGGAAGGGCCCTGGGCCTATTATGATGTTGTCATGGGGCTACCTGATAAGGCCCCTCAGAATCAGCACTGAATTTCTGTGCATTCAGGTCTATCAGCTATATCACGCATGGATTGGGGGGTCATTCTGTCACATAAACCCTACAGAACTTCTAGTTTCAAGAAAGCTGACAAAAAATACATAGAGTTTAGGCAATTATGGAAATAATAACGAATAGCTTTCAGTATACTAAGTGGATAGAAATAAACAGAAACAAAACCACAATTAGTACTAGAGGACCCAATGTATCAGAAATCCCTCAAAAAAGGTTTCCTGCTTCCCAAAACAACCAGAGTTCAATATGAAAGGGGGTATCAAGATGGAAGAAGTTGTCACCTATCAAAAAGATTGGTGACATCCTCCACAGTGGGGCCTACCAATCGCTATAAGAGGGCACTATTACACTCTTTAGAACAGAGAGGCTGTGCTCATGCTTGACTACTGCCTGATTCATTCCTATGGGACTACCAGAGAGCTGTATTCAGCTTTCTGCAGCACTCCCATAGAGAATGAATGGCGTGGCAATTGAATTAATGGAAATATTGGTCAAACATGTGGACCACTGCCGCTCCATCCTATTTGGGGTGAAAGTGCCCCATCCTGGAGATAGGTGGGAGCACCAAGGGTCAGGCCACACAATTGTAGAAGATATCACACCTATCTTGCAGATAGATATTGACTTCTTCCAACCAAATTATTCCTTTAACCGAAATACCCCTTTAACCATGGTTGATGTTTGCTGTGGATTACATAGTCACTAATATTTTAGTGTCTGCTGCTTAAAGGTGTTGTGCAGTATTAAAAATACAAGGGTGCTTTCTTCCAGAAACAGCATCGATCCTATGCACAGTCTGTATGTGATATTGCGCCTCAACCCTATTCACTTGTGTTACATGTATTTTAACATCGTTACACAGGTTGAAAAAAGACCTAAGTCACTCAAGTTCAACCTTTTTCTGTCTTTTTGCTAAAAAAAAGGTATTTTTTAAAAATGTTTATCTTTTTTTTTTTAGATAGCACAACCTGTATTAAAAAAAAAATCTTGCAATTTTCATACTAATCACAGGGGCTTCTGAGACCTTTACTTCCTGTTGCTTCAAGAAATAACACATGTACTAAGCCACATTGGTCTGACTCCGACCCTATCTTTTGCATTGACGTGCCTAATGATACCCTGCAAAGGGCAAAGGTCATTGTGAAGATATAGTGGAGAAGGGTCTGCTGTGACATCGCCTATTGTGATTGGTGGATCCTAGGTTACCAGCCGTGTATAGAGGTGTTACCCGTCATTGTAATCCTGCCCCTGATAATATGGTCTACAATATCAAAGAAAATATCGCCACTAAGCTTGTGGCTTCCTCAGGCGTAAAAGTCTACCTGCATAGTAGTTTTTTTTTTTTTGGAATGTTGTACAACCTCTTTAATTCAGCTGATTTTTGGACACAAATACAATTCCTTGATAAATGATCTTATAGGTCTATTGGCAAAAACAAAGTGGATCCTAAAAAAGTAAAGTTATTAATTATACTTCTTCCTTTAGACTCCACTCATCAAAACTGCAACGCGCGAACTTGTCCGTCAGTGAAGAGGTATGAAACTATGATGTTTGATAGAGATCATTAACAGCAACAAAAGATTTTATACATTATGAAATAACAGGACGTTCATAATGGAGTTTAGATTTTTTTTTTATTATGAACTAGAAGTAAAAAGGCTTCTTCTGTTCGGAGTACACGGGGAAGGAAAAAAAGACAAACTAGAGTTCACTGTTCTTCCTTCTTGATGGTGCGGCAAGCCACAAGTAGATTTTCCCCTAATATACCAGCGGTAGTTTCAAAGGCTGAGTTTGTGCCAGGTTGGGTTTAGAAAATTCATTGGTTGATTGAGAAAATTAGTAAATACCAATTTAAGTGCAACAATCAATAAAGGGCAATAAATGGTAAAGGAAAAGCTTTTATACAGCGTATGGAGAGACAAATGCCTTCTGTATACACAAATCTCGGAAACACATTCCATCAAAAATGTTTTTGGAAACATCCTGTGGTTTTATGTTAGAAACACTGAGACCACTAAGTAAATCTGCACGCTTATTATTGTGGAAAAAGATCTATAAACTTCTGCTTACATTTCAGAACTCGGCCTGCGCAATCAAACATCAAAACACAAGTATTAAAAATTAATAACGTTATTTTATGTGTAGGTTTAGTAGTGATCACATACATGAATATTATCGTCCTGAAATAACCTTGACTGACATTTAAATGGGCATAAAACATGAGGTGATGAAGAATGAAATTAAATATGATGCCTATAATCACCTTAAATAGACCTCTGCTACACAATGTCAGGAAGCTGGTTGAAAGCAATGATATTACAATGTAGGGAGCGCACGATTGCAAGACTTTTGCCATAAACTTTGCGGAGCTCTGAAGCTGGCTCCTATGCTGTAAAGGCAAAGCTGCATCTGTTGTAGCACCGGAGAGTAGGCAGTTCAGATCTACAGCATGACCATACTGCTCGTCTGAACTATCAGCCTTCAGTAGAGCAAGGCTCCCAAGGAACCAGGTAGCTGGGAGGCAGAGGAATGGTATACTGCTGCAGACAAAAGATGTGCACGCCCCTTGAAATACTACATGGTCACAATTCAGAAGAATGGTTGCTCATGGGTGGTCTATCTCCTCTAAAGCATGGGCTGCTGTCTGTTATTGGCTCCAGTTTCTGGCTCATAGGAGAGGTCTCCTGAGACCCACTAAATGATATAAATAGGCCATAAAAGGATATTCTTGGTGGGACAATCCATTAATAAGTGGTCATCTAAGACGTTCATAAAGCAGAATAGCAGCAGGTACTCCTACCACCATCTAGATATCACTCAGAGCACTCAGTCCATTGACTAACAGGACTCTCCTCACAATGTGCCACCCACGCACGTCCTTTTACAGCTCCCTGGTCTATAAGTATCCACAGAATTAGCCGATATGGCCATGTCTGAAGTGTCTACTACAGGTAGAACCGTCCAGCCACAATGGCTTGTGAGAAATTCCCGTTGGCTCTGATTTAAGTTGACCAAGAAGTATTCATCAGGAGATAAATATTTACCGACACCAAATGTCTGAGCCAAAATCCTAACCAGACACAAAGTTTTTGGGAAATATGATGTATGAAAATTCAAAATTGATGCGCACCGATAGCTGACCAGAGAACTTACCTTCCTGCTAAATGAGGAGAATGGGTCAAGTCGTTCTTCATATTGGGAGGAGTAACGAAGCTCGGTGTCATCACTCTTACTCCCCTGGTGAAGGAAAATAAAAAGGTTCATTGTACTTCAATTAAAATACGTGCATCCAAATGAAAGTCCAGTAACATTATCCATCCATTCTCCTCATAAGTCACAATCACTCCAGTTAAGCAATATTCGAACTACCAATCCTTAGTCACTGCTAAAGAATTATTGACCGGAATTAACCCCAACATACATTCTGCTACATGACAGATCAACTAAAAAGGGATTGAGCGCAACCTATTATCAATTATTAGTAGTGTGAACCTAAAGGTGTCAGATATTTCTTTTGCTAATTACGGCATATACTTAAAAAGGAGGATAGTTAAAGGAACAAAACTATTCATAACGTCATATTAGCGTGAAAACTGTACGTAGACAGAGTACAATGGTGTGAGCAAGCTTTTATGATGACACACCATCTTTTTACACTGCCTCAGAATAGTGGCTTCAAGGAAATCTGTCCCCACTTTTCTGCCAACCCATCTGAGAGGAACATAATGTAGAGACAGAGAGCCTGATTCTAGTGTTGTGTTTGGCAGCAGGAGATCATCATTAGAAGACTAGTACGCTTGCTACCAGATAGTCCAACTCCACCCACACCACTGATTGGCAGCTTTCTGCCTATGCACAGTGTACACTGAAAGCTGCTAATCAGTGGTGTGGGTGGGTTATAGACAGCTCAGCAATCAGCTTTGCAGCAAATAAATAGTACAGTACGTGATACATCACTGTAATCAGGGTTTCTGTCTGTACATTATGCCGCTTTCAGGTGGCGTAGCAAAAATATTTTTGTATTTTACATTGCAGGGTTATTTTACATCATTCAGCGTCATGGATTTGTGATCTGGAGAGGTTTTATTTCCAGTTCTAACTTCTCTAATAAAAGACAAACATGGTATAAAAAACAGATCTAAAGAACTACCCGAGCAGAGGAAGCAAAATGAAATTGTGTCATGGCTTTATATCGGGTCATATTAACTCACTGACCTGTTTTGTCATTATGACCCTAAGATCCTCAGGTAATGATTAAGGGGATTAAGCTTGGAAAGGCCGAGCAGATACAGTCTACACACAGGATTACGTGGCTCTTTGGACTTAGAGGAAATATCTATTTAGTTCTAAAACATGGCTGAGTGTTCATGGCGGACAGAGACAGATGATCCATCCGTTGTAGTAACAGTCCTGAGACGTCATGTAAAAGGTTCCTGCTCTGAGATTATTCTGGAAATCGGAAAAATCAGACAAATCCTTACTTTGCCGGCATAACTTTGCAGGAATTTAATCTTTTCATACAGCTTTATGTTGTCAGCTCTCAGGTTATCCAGCTCACTTTGAAGCGCCCTCATTGTGTGATGCATCATCCGATTTTCCTATTTAGTACAGACAAAACAAAACAGTTAAGAAAGGAAACTGACAAAATAATTCCTGTAATCTGGCACGTGCCATTTCTATAGAATGGTAATGCAGAACTCATAGTACTAGCAATAATACAAGTACCTTTATGTTCCGAAAAGGGTATTTTTTTGTTGGACATGACCTATTTAGAACCAAATTTGATTAATTTCTACCTTCAGCTAAACTGAAGTTAGAAATTATTGAAAGAAAAGATTTTCTCAGTACGAGTCTAGAGAAATGCGCTTATTCTTCTCAAAAGGGTTCTTCCAACTCAGCAAGTTATCACCTATGCACATAGACAGTTAGCAGGGTGCGCTCCAATTCTCGGGATCGGTGGGGTCCAAGTGGTTGGACCTTCTAACAATCAGCAAGTTTTTGTCCATGTACACCACACAGCGAATGATGCGAGTGGTGTTGTGTGTGCATGGCCGCCACTCCTTTCTAATGTGGCATTTCAGATCTCTATTCTCGGGATCAGTGGGGTCCAAGTGGTTGGACCTTCTAACAATCACCAATTTGTTGTCCATGTACACCACACAGCCAATGATGAGAGTGGTGTTCTGTGGGCATGGCCGCCATTCCTTTCTAATGGGGCATTTCAGAGTCCAATTCTTGGGATCAGTGGGGGTCCAAGTGGTTGGACCTTCTAACAATCAGCAAGTTATTGTCCATCTACACCACACAGCCAATGATGAGAGTGGTGTTGTGTGGGCATGGACATCACTGCTTTCTAATGGGGTATTTCAGATCTCCATTCTCGGGATCAGTGGGGGTCAGATGTGGCAGAGCCCCAGCAATCAACCAGCTATCACCTATCCTGTGGAAAGGTGATAACTTGCCGAGATGAGAAAGCTCTAAGTAGATCCACCTAGTGTTTGAGTCTCTAAGACAATGATCTCTTGGAAACATCAGCAAAATAGCTCCTCTTCAAAAGGAAGAAATCTGTTACCTATATGTGGCCACTGTTATAATTTAATGAGAGACCATAACACTGCAATTATCTTTTCATGATCAGTCCTATAAAGCACTGGTTCATTTGTTGCTACCAAACCCAGTTCCAAATTATTATGCAAATTGGATTTAAGTGTCATACAGATGCAATTGTTTTGTTTTTCAAGTAAACTCTTGGACGGTTTTGTGTCTCAGGGCTACTTGACAACATAGTTTAAAGTTCCTACAATGGATACATGCTACTTATGACCAGAAGAGAGTGGTTTACCTCAGTATCTCCATGAATGGAGCATCCAGTCTGTGGAAGGAGACAAAAGGCTTGATTCTCTATGGTCTATAAGAGGCTATTGATGGAGTTTGTAGGGGACCCCATGGATATAGTTAGAGGAAAATGGGAGGCAGACTTGGGTCCAATCTCGCCTGAAGCTTGAGGTGAAATACTAAAATCTCCAAGTCTGGCTTCCATAAATATAGAACAGAGGAGGTCAAAGCTCTTCCCAGATGAGAGAATTATGGGTTGAGAAGAAGGATTTAATTATTAGAGTACATGACATTCAGATTTCATTGGACACAATGTTAGTCTGATGAGGTACATGTGGAATACTGGGAGCTGGGCTCGCGGTAGCTAGAATATTAGATCATGTAAAGATGGCTCTAGCCAAGTACTGGAAGATGTTCCTCAAAGTATTGCAGAAGTGATTCAGGGACTGGGAGCTAAAATTCTGCTAGAAAGAAACCTTTCCATAAAGAAAGGGGCGTAAGCTAACGTTGAAAAATAATGAGGGAACTGGATGAGTTCTCCAGTCTACAAAGACTAATAGGTCATCCCTGACAAAATAAGACAGAGTTACTTTGATCAGAAGGCTGAGTCTTCCTTTGGTCACATACCAGAGGTTTGTAGGTTGAAGGGTATGTTGGGCTGTTATTGTTCTGTACAAGCTTCCTTTGTTGCAACCTATGTTATCTTTGCTGTATGATATGACTCCTGCACGCTGCAAGTGATTTTGTATCTTGTATATATTAATGCAATAAAAGTTGGCTGGGCTGGGCCCAAGAGCTTCTACGTACACCACTGTCCAGCCTATTCACACAGACGATGCGTGGAAGCAAAAATATAAGATAGCCGAAAGAGTAGCTCAGTCTACAATCAAATGACAGCCCTATGCCAGGGCACTAATTAGCTATTCCAACTCATGATTACCGAAATGTAAAGGAAAATTATTAAAGTACAAAACACAAAGAAACCCTCACATAGCGTGGACCAGTGAGATTCTGGACTATTTGCATTATTTCATTCTTTACTGTTCATTTAAAACTTCAGACTTCTAGGAGGCATCTCTATTCCCTGCAAACAACTAAAATATTGCCCAGTCCACATAAATGGATGTAGGAGGCGACTTACAGCTTCCAGTTCCTGGTTTCTAGCTCGGAAACGCTCTCGTTGACTTGATATGATTGATAGCAGAGAGTCCATCTGTCCTTCAGGGATTGGATTACTAGCGGAATAACCTGCCATTATAAAAGAAGTATAAATGACATGATAACAGAATAATAATTACAGGCTGTTTCATGGGTTGTTTTCGCCCCGACAATGAAAATACAAGCGCTGACCACTGTCCTGGTAGAGTCAGAGCACAGTAGTTAAGCCTCTGTTTTACATGCTGCACACTGCGGTAAGTCTATCCTAGTGACAAAAAACCTTAAAAGGCACTACCAGAAGTAATCTAAAAAAAAATTTCATATACATTAAAAATATAAACAAAAATTGATAATATCTGTTATGTTATAATAGGATCAATTGGATTTATCAGGCCTAAAGCATGAAGTCACTGATGACAACATGACTCCTATTAGATACAGTATTGTAATGAAGATATTGGAGGTAATTCATCAACACTGGGGTTGACCACTTTTGTGGCGTAAATTATGGCGACTGTTGTGGTGCAGGAGGCCACTCCATGCACAATGGGATCCACCTGCGTTATACAGCCAGCATTTGTCTCTAACAGCAGCAACCAGACTTAGTCCCTATTGCTGCTGTTTAACAACTTAGATGCCACTGTCAATCTCTGACAGCAATATTTAACTATCACAGTTATTTGGTGTGACAGTTCCAGCTCCCATCAGCAACATTGATGGGTTTCTCAACACCGGGCTTCACACTGATCAGCAAGTCGAGGAACCTTTATACCCCATTACAAGATGGTGTGGCAGGTCAGATGCCTGACAGCCACTCCATTTACTCCCTTTGGGGCTGCTGGAATAAAGTTGAGCACAGAGTTCAGTAACCCTACGATGGATCAATGGAGCGCAAGTCGCACATATGCAGCGGTATGAATACAGGGATAAACGTTCCCCGTTATGCCGATTAGTGCCAGTCCCAGCGGTCAGACACCCACCGTTCCACATCCGGGGAATAGCTGGTTTTAATCAGAAAAGCCCTTTTTACAGCTAAATTATTAAAAAAAAAAAATCTTCATAATGGAAAATCATGTTGATCATTATCAAAATAATATTGGAATTTCCCCAAAATGGCGTTTTTTTTGTTTTATAACTTCACCCAGCTTGGAAGCTTTTTTTTTTTTTTTAAGTACAATATATGGTGTCACTCAAAACTACAACTTGTCCCGCAATTAACAAGGTCAAACATAGCTATATTGGAGTACACTCGCTTATCGTTCTTTGTGCCCAATACTCATATGACAAAACCAAGGTGGATCTTTTCACCACTGCTAATGTTCTTCTAGATGAATGCAAACTGAATTCCCCACATTTTTCACATGCGTGGGGGGGGGGGAATTTTGATGGATGTCAAAAATCAGAATTGGATGTGTGAATGTAACCTTAGACTCTGTTCACACTGCTGCCCAGTTTCTCAATGACCGGTTCAATTTGCAATTGTGTCACTTTTAAAGTCAAGAACGGCATATCAAGTAACACTGCCATTGCCTTCACAACATTGGAAATGACAACAGATCTCCGCTAGACCCCTGTATGAGGGATTCAGAACAACAACATGCTCTCCAAATGTGAACTTAACCCTAGGCTGATAATTCAAGGCCTGCATAAAATAATACTTACTCATAATACTTTGGTGACTGCTCACTACAGAACCTCTTACCGTAGAAAACTGCCGAAGCCTCTTTGATGGGGTCAGGGATCTTCTCCATGCTGGTCACCGCAGCTCCCTGATTAATATAAAATAATATTATTACACGAAAGATCATCATCTATACACAAATAATTCACAAATAATTTGGTGTCTGCCCTTATTTGGAAAAGAGGATAGGAATAAGGGGCGATAATGGCCTCAAGGGATTAGGGCTTCACATACGGTAGCCGAACATTAGAATAAAGAACAATTATTATGTACAATAATAAAGTATACCGTACAGTGACTGCATATATCAGAGATTACCGTATATACATGAGGTGAGAATGCTGGTGGCATGTTACGGGTATCATGCACTATAGTGCGGGTCACCCACGAGAATCCCTGAATAAATGTATCAGATACCTCAGCATCTGGGCGCTGGACAGATGACAATGACTGGATGGTGCTCAGGTCTTCCTCCAGTTTGGAGATCAGGTCTTTCTGCTCTGCCACTGTTGATATGGCTTCTGTGAACTGGGGCTGCAACTCCGCACAGCGAGCTGGAAAATATTACACAAAATACATGGGCGCCAGCAGCTTACTGCTATACCACTAACCGCGCACACTATGCAATCAGGGATCAGCACACATGTAAAGAGCAGATGCCCCTGATGTCGGTATATCAATCCTACACATTATGACTACACTGCAGCATGATTCCCCATCATCACCGACAGTTTCCTGAAAATGAAGATCAAACTTAAATATTGTTGTGATGTTCTTCTCTGGTCCAGCAGTTTTGCTTTTGTCTCGGTGGCATGTCTATATGACTAAAAGTTGGCAACTCCCAGTAGCAGCACTTTAAGTAGGACATAATAAGTGTCAAGAATCAATAAAAACATCTGGCCCTCTGAAAATCTTTAAAGTAGGTAAATAGATATATACAACTCATGATAAATTACAAAGTGTCATCTATTTTTGACAAAAACTAGGCCAAAATGCACGTGCAGTGTGTGAAAAATTGACTACACCCCTGACTCGATAGTCTGTAGAACCACTATTAGCAGCAACAACATAATAGTTTTCTGTATTACTTTATCAGTCTCTCACATCATTCTGGAGAAAGTCCTGGCAGTGAGAACTGTGCACACCATCAGGATTTACTGGTATTGCCTGTGAGAGTGGACGGTCACATGACCACAAGTATTTGATTTGCATATATTTGATCACACGCCAACTAGTTGTGCTCGGCTGTTCTAAATTCTCTTGTATTGAGAGGAGCCAGGCATGTCTAGTCATAATGTGGCCGGTAGTATGCAAAACGCATTTTTGCGGTCACATCACCACCTGCCTTCACCGGCAATACCAGTGAGTCCTGACAGTGTGCACTGCGCACGTTTTCAGGACTCAGAAGGCTACAATCACTTATAGGCAAACCTTTTAAAGTTCATTGACATTTATGGTCATTTATTTATGCACAGCTGTCTTTAGGTGCCGCCACATCATTTTAATTGGGTTGAAGTCTGGAGTTCATCTTGGTCATTGGAACACCTTGATTCTCCTCTTTTTCAGCCATTCTGATGTAGATTTGCTGATTTTTTTAAATCATTGTCCAGCTGCATGATCCAGTTTCAGCTAAGCTTCAGTTTTTTGATAGATGATCTCACATTTGACTGTAGGATACTTAGGTATGCAGAAGAGTTCAAGGCTGACTCAATGACTGTAAGGTGCTCAGGTCCAATGACTGCAACAAACCAAATCATCACCCCTCCACCTCAAATGCTTGCAGTTGGAATTAGGTTTTTGTGC
The DNA here is from genome assembly GCF_039654945.1 of Dendrobates tinctorius. Classification (NCBI taxonomy): domain Eukaryota; kingdom Metazoa; phylum Chordata; class Amphibia; order Anura; family Dendrobatidae; genus Dendrobates; species Dendrobates tinctorius. The sequence continues at coordinate 32,755,576 of NW_027361684.1, read as the reverse complement.
TGATAGGAGGCATATGGTTTTGGTCAAAAATGGAGCAAGACATGAGTCTTGACCAAACATCTCAACTTTAGTCTCTTCTTTCCCAAAGGATACTCTTCCAGAAGTAGTGTGCTTTGTTCAGATGGCTGTGCTGCCATGTTCTTTTAGAAAGAAGAGGTTTTTACCTGGAAACAAGCCATACTTTATCAGCCTTTTTTTTTAAATTATACTGAGATGAACTTGTTTAACATGATGATTGAGACCTTTGAAGTCTGAGCTGCAACTCTTGGGATTTTTTTTTGCAATTTTTCAGTGAATTGCACAGTCTGGCATTGTGGTGAAGTTGCTATAAAGTTCGTTCCTGAGAAGATTGTCAACTGTCTTGAATGTTTTCCACTTGGGAATAATCTTTCTCACTATAAAATGATGAGTTGCAAAATGTTTGGAAATTGCCTTATAAGCCCTTCCCAGATTGATATGCAGCAATAATTGAATCTGTAAAATCATTGCTTACGTCGTTCCTCATTAGCATTTCCAGGACGTCCACCTGACAGCACCATGGAGGACGTCCTCCTCCTCCTCCTTACAGGGACAGGAAAGCACACGAGAGGCTGAAAGGTCCCATCCCACCCCCTTTACCTCAGTGTCTTTCCTGTCCCTGCATGGATGGACACGTGAGAGGATTGCTCAGGAGCTTACCGGAGGGCCCAGAGGGATCGGGTGGCCAGTCCAAACCTTCCCCCTGTCAAGACGCCCGGGGCCGAAACTTCCCGGTGGGGAGTCCCTCTACCCCAAAGGCCAGGAGCAGGATGACGCTCCTGGAGGGAGCTGCTCCTCCCGGTGGGAGGCTCTCGGCTCCAGTCAGCGGCCGCCGTGGCAGTCGAAGGCCGGTCCCCCGCAGGCAGCCAGCTGTGTGGGCGCAGGCGTCACAGAGCACCCTCAGAGGCGCAGGCGGGGCTAGTGTCCGGGCAGGAAGTGGATGCGGTCGGCGTGATTCACGGCCTATCGCGAGAAGACACGCGTCACTGCCGGTGACGTCACGCGCTGGGTTTGAAACACAGCGTGCGCTCCAGAAGCTCAGCGTCTCCCTGGAATCCAGCGGCAGTAATAGATGCAGAGGCTCCGGCGAATGGAGGGGTAAGTGCGCCTGGCACGGACCACCCTCCCCACAGCCATCCCCGTAGCCCAGGATGACTGACCTGACTATCCCTATCTTATATCAATAGGATAAGGGAACCCCAGCAGCCCCCCCCGATAGTGACTAAAGACCCCGCCAAGGCCACATCCAAGTCGGTCAGATGCCCTGTATGCAGGGCAAAGCTGCCAGACACCCATAGCAAACCCTCTGTGGACCATGCACATCAAGGGTCATAAGAGATGAGTTGCCATCCCTCCTCTCGGAAATGAGATCCCTGATACGGGAGGAAGTCCAAGCCTCCAGATCCAGCCTCGCACGGCAGCAGTCCCCCAGTCCAGGGCCAAGCCGCAAGCGTCCGAGGTGGGAGGCAGAGCCAATTTCTGAAGCAAGCTATCGAAGGGTCAGACTTCCGGGACTCAGATCCAGAGGAGGAAGGGGAGATCCCGGTGGACAGGCAGGACCCAAGGCAGGAAATACCTGTTCAGACTAGAGGACACGGACGAGTTGGTCCAGGCGGTGAGGAACACTATGCAGATTGAGGACGTTGCTAAGCCACAATCCAGACAGGACCTGGTGTTCGGAGGACTGGTGGCTCGGAGACAGACTGTGTTCCCAGTAAGCGAACACATCAAAACGATGGTCCTAGAGGAGTGGAAGGAGGCGGAACGTCGACTCGAACTATCCCGTGACTTTACAAGTCGACTACCTTTTTACCCCGAGGAAACACGATTGTGGGAGGAAATTCCTAAAATCGATGTTCCCGTAGCTAAGGTCACCAAAAAGACCGCCATCCCGTTCGAGGACTCATCAAGTCTCCGGGACCCAATGGACAGGAAGGCGGACGTTCTATTAAAGAGGACATGGGAGACGGTGGCAGCCCTCATTAGGGCTAACATAGAAGCCACCTCGGTGGCCAGGTCCATGTTCTTATGGATGGGGCAGTTGGAGGAGCACCTAACCAACAAGACCCCTAGATCCGAGATCCTAGCATCCCTTCCCCTCATGAAATCGGCCACGGCGTTCCTGTCAGATACGTCAGTTGAATCAGTAAGATTTGCAGCCAGGAACAGCTCCCTTTCTAATGCAGCTCGGAGAGCTGTCTGGCTTAAATCCTGGTCGGGGGATAACGATTCTAAGGCGAAGCTATGCTCCATCCCCTTTTTGGGCCTAAGGGTGTTTGGACCAGCCCTAGATAGCATTTTAGAGCTAGTGTCCGACAAAAATAAAGGTTTCCTAGAGGAAAAACCTAAGCGGCCCCAGTCCTTTCGGAGAGGCCCCTTCTCTAGGAGACAAACAGACTTTAGGAGCCAGGGTAGGTCCAACAGAAGCTCCTATAGAAGCTCCCACAGCCAGGGTGGGAGAAGCAAGGGCTCCCTTTTTGCGTCAACCTCCAGATCTAGGAGGCAATGACGCCATAGGCATCGGGGGAAGACTTCGCCACTTCGCAGTAAATTGGGCCTGGGTTACCCACAACCAGTGGGTCCTCAGAACCATTGCGGAGGGCTACAACATAGAATTTTGCTCCCCTCCCCCCGACAGATATATTGCCCCCACCGTAGTCCCGGCGGACTCTGCCCTGTGGACGGACCTACAGGACATGCTCAAGTCAGACGTTATAGTACCTATTCCTCTGACAGAGAAGGGAAAGGGACACTACTCCTCCCTGTTCTCCATTGCAAAACCATCCGGCGAGGCCCGAACTATTATAAACTTAAAACCTCTGAATGCCTGGGTCAGGTACAAGAGGTTCCGGATGGAATCAATTCGGTCAGCAATACATCTAATAGACAGGGATGCTGTCATGTGTACCCTCGACTTAAAAGAGTGCGTACTATCAGGTCCCTATCCATCCCTCATCACAGAGACTGCTAAGATTCGCAGTCAGACTACCGACCCGGACCTGCCACTTCCAGTTCCAATGCCTTCCATTCGGGCTGGCTTCAGGCCCCCAAATATTCACAAAGCTGGTAGCAGAGATAGTGGCCTACCTGAGAAGTCAGGGTATCGTGATCATACCATACTTAGACGATTTCCTCCTGGTGGCAGGATCCGAAGAAGAGCTCATTCGAGACAGGAACCGAACGGTTACAGTAATGGAGTTACTCGGCTGGGTGATCAACTGGCAGAAGTCAGACCTGATACCAGAAAGCAGAAAGGTCTTCCTGGGAGTTCTCCTAGACTCAGGAGGCAGAATATCCCTGCTACCAAGAGAGAAGCAAAAGACTATTCAAAACAGAGCCGAAGACCTCTTGAAGCACCGCTCCTCCATAAGAGGGGCAATGAAGGTTTTGGGCCTAATGACGGCTTGCATTCTGTGCGTCAGATGGGCCCAGTTCCATTCGAGACCCTTACAAAAGGAAATCCTCGCAATATGGGACAGGCGTCAGGCTTCACTCAACAAACCCATAAGACTGCTAGGACCGGTGAAAAAGTCACTACGGTGGTAGACACAGCCCAGGAACCTGCAGGTGGGCGTACTATGGACAACCACTCTACACGTGGTAGTCACCACAGACGCCAGTACGTGGGGATGGGGAGCCCACGTAGAAGGGAAGATCTTTCAGGGAAGATGTCCAGTAGACATCAGAGACAGATCCTCCAACTTCAGGGAACTCTATGCGGTCTGGGAAACCCTGTGGCGAAACCGGTCAGTCCTGAAGAACTGACATGTCCGAATATTGTCCGACAACTTAACAGCAGTTTCGTTCCTGAAGCATCAGGGAGGCCCCAGGCATGGACCACTCCAAGCTCTAGCAGAACGAATATTCACCTGGGCAGAAGGAACTGTCCTCTCAGTAATGGCAATCCACCTGGAGGGTTCCCAGAATGTGGTAGCGAACTACCTAAGCAGACAGCAGGTCTGCCCGACAGAGTGGTAACTGAACAAAGAGATTTTTCCATCAGCTGTGTCAGCGGTGGGGGACCCCCAGAATAGACCTATTCGCAAATCGAAAAAACTCAAAGGTCTCCAGATTCTACTCCCTGAACCCGGTAGACCAGCCGGAAGGCGTAGACGCCCTGAGCCAGGCCTGGGAAGAACCCCTCTCTTACGCGTTCCCACCACTGGCGCTCATACCGGCGGTACTCAGGAAAATCCATGAGGACCGCGCGAAGGTGATAATATTCGTTCCATACTGGCCGAGGAGAAGCTGGTTTCCCCTACTAGGTAGGGGCCATGGCAGTGGAAAGGCCAGTCGAGCTACCCCTGAAGAAAGACGTCATCCACCAGGGCCCGATCCGCCACCCGAATCCAGCAAGACTCCACCTCTCGGCTTGGATCCTGAAAGGGACATCCTGAAGGCAAAAGGCTTATCAGATCAGGTCATATCTACCCTACAGGCCAGCAGAAAACCGGTTACATCCGCATTTTATCGGAAAATATGGAAGAGATTCTGTTTGGACAGTGGCAGGTCAGACCTCGTGGCAGGTACCCCTGACCTCCCTAGTGTCCTAGACTTCCTACAGTCGGGGTATAATAAAGGCCTTAAGCCCAGCACTTTAAAGGTCCAGATTTCGGCCTTGAGCTCCTTCTTTGATTACCCTTTAGCTTCTCATGCTTGGGTAGTAATATTCATAAGGGCCACGCAACGTCTTCGCCCCAGGATTAGCCAGCTCACCCCACCTTGGGACTTCAGCCTGGTTCTCAGATCCCTATGTAGGTATCCCTACGTCCCCAGTGAAGAGATGACAATCTCAGCTCTCACTCGCAAATCGGCCTTCCTTGTAGCCATTACCACGGCCAAGAGAATAGGTGAAGTCCAGGCTCTGTCCACCAAAGATCCATATCTCCAGATCAGAGAAGATCATATAATCTTGAGATTAGATCCGGCATTTATCCCAAAGGTAGCCTCTTACCAAAATATAAACCAAGAGATAGTGTTACCATCCTTCTGTGACAATCCCCGTAACGAAAAGGAACAGCGTCTCCACTCACTGAATGTAAGACGTGCAGTTATAAACTATCTAGAGGCCACCAAAAGTTGGCATATTGACCCACATCTGTTCATCCTTTTTGGGGGTAAGAACAAGGGGAGAAAAGCCTCTAAGGCATTCATCGCAAGATGGATTATTTCAGTAATCTAGGACGCCTACCGATCGGAAGGCGCCAACCCGCCAGATACTTTAATGGCCCACTCTACAAAGGCAGTATCGGCCTCTTGGGCCAAGCGAGCAGGCGCCTCGGTTGATCAAATCTGTAGAGCAGCAACCTGGGCCAATTTTAATACATTCTGCAAGCACTACAAGCTTGATGTGCTATCTGGTCAACAGACCGCATTTGGGAGAAAGGTTCTCCAGGCAGTAATCCCACCCTGAGGAGGTGCTTTGGTACTCTCCATGGTGCTGTCAGGTGGACGTCCTGGAAAATAGGTATGAGACCTACCGGTAATGATGTTTCCAGGAGTCCATCCTGACAGCACGGGTAGTTCCCTCCCTGTTCATGTTATGTCACATGCTGTAATATGATTGTATCATTAAAGTGTTATTGCATTATCCACGCTGTGGTACTTGTGAAATCACTGAGGGAAAGGGGGTGGGACAGGACCTTTTAACCTCTCGTGTGCTTTCCTGTCCCTGTAAGGAGGAGGAGGACATCCTCCATGGTGCTGTCAGGATGGACTCCTGGAAAGGAAACATCATTACCGGTAGGTCTAATACCTATTTTTGTTGACAACTGAATGCTTAAGACCAGCAAGCTGCCAAAACGTCTGCTTTTATAGAAGTTTTAACAATTACCAATGAACAATGAATCAAGAGTAATTGCTTAGAAGCACCAGGCTGCAACGTAGTGTCTTAATTCCTATGGAATCAGTAAAGATGTAATTAATTTTTCACACAGTGTTTTTGCATTTTTACCTAATATTTGCTAAATTTGCTGGAATTAAATTTGAAGAGTAAATATATTTGTGAGCATAGAAGTTTTTTTTTTTTAAATAATAGGTTTCCATTCGAATATAAACGACATAGTGGGTGATACATTTATACATTTAACACAGGACTGAGATGAGTATTTTACGGTCCATTTTGTGAAATTTTTCCTACAATCTAATGGCAAACTGATCAATAAAAGTGACAACTGACAACCTCCGTTTTCCTATATTAATAAACTTAGCTCTATGTATTTGGTAATAGGAATACAAAACATGACAAATACCCAGCACAATACATGAGAATGGCCACTAGATGTCAGAATATACTAAAGAATACAACTATCTTTAGCGGAAGATTTGCCTAGAAGGGTCTAGTGCTTTAAATCTCGTTCACATGTAGAGCACTTGAACAAGGCTGAAGCTACGATCCATACTTTTTAATTAGGGAAAATATAATAAGTAGCAGAGATACAATAAAGGTAACAATTGTAAGTAAAGTTGCACACACTTGAAGTTCCAATTAGGGTAAGAATGTGGACCTTACAGTGGTGTAAGGTCCGCCTGGTGTAATTTTCATCGCATGGTATGGAGCATAGCATTTATGTTGTGAATCTTTTTCAGTTGCTCCATAGTAAGAAAATGTATCTAAAGGTCCCGTCACACCTAGTGACGCTATAACGATCCCGACAGCGATACGACACGACAGGGATCGTTGCCGCATCGCTATGTGGTCGCTATTGAGATGTCAGACAGTCCAATCTACCCAACGACGGAGCAACGATATAGCGTGTCATAGCGACCTTTGTAACGATGTCGGTGGTCGTTGGGACCCTGTCACATTGCATGTTCCATTGACGATTCACACCTCGATGAGGGATGTACTGTGTGACGCTGTATTTACACAGGCGTGGATTGCGCTCCCTTTCTCACGCCCTCTCAGCTCTGAATGGTGGACGCTACCGCAACAACAAATATGTGGAATCGCTGTTGTGACCCCCAAAAAATACCTACCATTAACTGGCTAGAGAAGCAACGAAGATGGAAAAGCAGATGATCCAAAATGGAGTCGCAGTCGTTGGACAAAAACAGGATCTCAACTTGGACACACCCGGGTCAGGAACAAAGAACTGAAGCGCTACTTTGTTAGCTCCTTTTAAAAGGAAGCCCGCCAATCAGGACGCTGTAGTGACCACCAATCGGAGCCGAGGTAGGCGTGGAAACGGGAACTCTAATCCCCGCCTTGTCTTGCTTCTGAGTCGCTAACGAGGTCGTTAGGCTAGGTGTCAAACGTGACGATACAAGCGACTCAGCGGGACATGAGCGACCAAAGAAATGTCCAGACATTTCGGGCACGATCAGCGATACCCGGCAGGGGGGCTGGTCGCTGGTCAGTGTCACACACAGCGATCTCGCTGGTAAGATCGCTATAACGTCACAATTCTAGTGACTCAGCAGCGATCTCGCTTAGTGTGACAGGGCCTTAAGGTACAAACCTAAGTCAAAGACATTTTTGTCCTGTTAAGTTTTATCCAAATTACTGAACCTTGATTGATCTTTATGGTTTTTATAAAATTTTTGGAGTAAGTTTTGCATACTTTTTTTCTTCCAAAAATGTAAAAGCTCAGGTATTTTTGTACACTTTTAGGCATATTTTTAACATTTCATTTTCCTTGCATATGAAAAAAAAATCTAATTTTAAATATTGTCACTAGATGTCAGAATTACAGCCTCTGTTACCCAGAAAAGCTTTTGTATCAAAGAGGAACTATCTCCTGGGAAACTTCATGAAGAAAAAGGAGATCAAAATATACAACACTTATCAAAAATATCCGATTAGGAAAAGTAAAATATTCCTACTCTATTATGGTATTTAAAGCTGTGGTTCTTTTAAGGGTTGAAACTGGAGTCAGCGGATATCAAACTTTCCGCTGTGTGACTGTTTCAACATCTTTGTGAGCCTTCCTGCTTCTGAGCTTGGAGATACCAAAATATGGAGTAATCTGGAAAGGAACAAAAAAAACCGGGGCGACCCCCTAGCACAGTACGTATAGAGGATAGAAAGAAATATTCTGGAAATAGCCCAACGTTCCAGAGCTATGCTGACTAGTCAAAATTCAAAGGAAATCGTGGATGAGAATGAAACACATCCCACCAGGTGTGTGCTGCCTCTCAGCCCTGCAGTAATCGTCCAATCCCTGTGGCTTCAGGGTATGGAAGGAATCCAAAAATGTCAGAAACAGGATCATATACACCGCGTTCCAAATTATTATGAAAATTGGATTTAAGTGTCAGGAAGACTTAATTTTTTTGTTTTTCAAATAAACTCATAGGCAGGATTGTGACTCAGGGCTATTTGGATCATTGAAGTCAATCTTAAATACCTGTGATAATTAATTTGCCAGGTGAGACCAATTACATTAAAACTAGCTAAGTAGGACGTTCCACATTATTAAGTAGGCCACAGGTTTCAAACAATATGAGAAAGAAAAGGTTTGCTTTGCTGCCGAAAAGTGTCAAATAGTGCAATGCCTTAAACACAGGGCCGGCGATAGCAGAAGGCAGAATAGGCAGCTGCCTAGGGCCCCCACTCTACCAGGGGCCCCCAGCCAGTGACGTGCCATTTATAGCGGCACACCATACGGACGCTAGGGGGCCCGTGAGTCAGGGGGGCCAGACCGGCGCCAGTGCCGACCACCCCCGCCACATTCAACTGGATCACCATCATAGACGCCGATACAATTGAAAGCAATCAGAGGAGAGAGCATCATGCTCCCTCTCCCATCATTCCCCTTTGCCTCTGATACTGCGGGTGCGCGATGACGTCACTTCATCGCATACCCGCTGTGGCAGGCAGCGAAGCTGCTGAGACCAGAGCAGAGCCTGGAACAGCACTGGGAATGAGAAGTGAGGATTGTGTGTGTGTTTTTTTAAAAATATATCAGTGAGTGAGTACTAGACAGTGGGGCAGGATTGTATTCTATGAGGGTAGCTACCTTATATTCTATGGGGGTGGGCTGTATTATATTCTATGAGGGGGCTGCATCATACTTTGAGGAGGCTTTATTATACTATATGAGTGGGCTATATTTTAGTCTATAGAGGGGCTGGATTATAAGCTTTGGAAGCTGCATTAAACTGAGGGAGCTTCATGATACCCTATGAGGGGGCTACATTATACTCTATGAGGGGGCTACATTATATTCTGTGGTGTGGCTGCATTATGCTATATGGGGTGACTGCATTATGATCTATGAGGGGACTACATTATATTCTGTGAGGTGGCTGCAAGATACTATATGGGGCCTGCATTATACTCTATTGGAGAACGGGCAGTACATTATACTATATGTACTACATGGGACCTGCATTATACTGTATTGAGGACTATGGGGAATACATTATACTATATAAAGAACTATGGGGTGGATTATACTATGGGATGTGAATTGTACTACAAGTAGGATTATGAGGTTTGTATTATACTATATGGTGGACTGAGGAGTGTATTTTAATATATGGAGGACTATGAGGAGTGTATTATACTATATGGAGGACTATGAGGAGTGTATTATACTATATGGAGGACTATGAGGAGTGCATTATACTATATGGAGGACTATGGGGAGTGTATTATACTATATGGAGGTTTATGGGGAGTGTATTATACTATATGGAGGACTATGAGGAGTGCAATATACTATATGGAGGACTATGGGGAGTGTATTATACTATATGGAGGACTATGGGGCACATTATATCATATGGAGGACTATCGGGTGTGCATTATACAATATGGAGGACTGTGGGGTGCATTATACTGTGTGGAGGACTATGTGGTGTATTATACTAAGCAAACAAAATACGGCCTATTCATCGAGAGATTGGCTTGTTTATGTCAGAACAAAAATCATTGTTCTTGGTAGCACATCAACCGGTGAAAACTGCACATATGCTGCTGATATCATGATACTGTATGGGGACAGATTGACCTCCATTAGTGATTGTTCTGTCCCCATTATTCTTCCTCAGCCGGTGAAAAGATGCCAGGAAACAAGCGTTGAACAACTTCAATATTGTCTATGACACTCGCTTAGCAACCTGAACTCACCAATGTAAATACAACAGAAATGCATCTATGTGATGGTGCAATATGTCAGGATTTGGGACCCCATTTTAAATTTTTGCCCAGGGCCCCACTTTGCCTAAAACCGGCCCTGCTTAAACATTAGATATTTAATGAAAACATAAGCGTGATCATCATACTGTGGAAAGATTTGTGGCGGATACAGAGAACATACAGGTTCGTGCAGATAAAGGCATAATGAGGAAGATTTCTGCCAGACAAATACATTGGGTTTAGAGAGCAGCTGCTAAAATATCATTACAAAGCAGCAAACAGGTATTTGAAGCTGCTGGTGGCTCTGGAGACCAGTGAACCTCAAGGTGTAGGATCCTCCGGAAGCTTGCAGATGTTCATATACCAACTATTCGGCCACCCCTACACAGTGCTCACAAGCAGATACAGTTGCAGTGGGCCCAGACATACAAGAGCTTCTCAGTAAATTAGAATATTATCAAAAAGTTAATTTATTTCAGTTCTTCAATACAAAAAGTGAAGCTCATCTATTACATAGTCATTACAAACAGTGTGATCTATTTCAAGTGTTTATTTCTGTTAATGCTGATGAGGTGTTAGGAAGCCCAGGTTGCTTTGATAGCAGCCTTCAGCTCGTCTGAATTGTTTGGTCTGGTGTCTCTCATTTTTTTCATGACAATACCCCATAGGTTCTCTATGGAGTTAAGGTCAGGTGAGTTTGCTGGCCAATCAAGCACAGGGATACTGTTGTTTTTAAACCAGGTATTGGTACTTTTGGCAGCGTGGACAGGAGCCAAGTCCTGCTGGAGAATGAAATTTCCATCTCCAAAAAGCTTGTCGGCAGAGAGAAACAAGAAGTGCTGTAAAATTTCCTGGTAGACAGCTGCGCTGACTTTGGTTTTGATGAAACACCGTGGACCTATACCAGCAGCGATTGTGGAAACTTCACACTAAACCTCAAGCAGCTTGGTTTGTGTGCCTCTCCACTCTTCCTCCAGATTTTGTGACCTTGATTTCCAAATGAAATGCAACATTTACTTTCATCTGAAAACACCACCTTGGATCACTGTGCAACAGTCCAGTTCTTTTTCTCCTTGGCCCAGGTAAGACGCTTCTGGCATTGTCTATTGGTCATGAGTGGCTTGACACAAGGAATGCAACACGTGTAGCCCATGTCCTGGATACATCTGTGTGTGGTGGCTCTTGAAGCAATGACTCTAGCAGCAGTCCACTCCTTGTGAATCTCCCCCAAAATTTTGAATGACCTTTTCTTAACAATCCTTTCAAGGCTGCGGTTATCCCGGTGGCTTGTGCACCTTTTTTAAGCACACTTTTTCCTTCCACTCAACTTTCCATTAATATGCTTGGATACAGCACTCTGAACAGCCAGGTTCTTTAGCAATGACCTTTTGTGGCTTACCCTCCTTGTGGAGTGTGTCAATGACTGCCTTCTGGACATCTGAAAAGTCAGCAGTCTTCCCCATGATTGTGGAGCCTACTGAAACAGACTAAGGGACAAGTTGAAATGCTTAGGAAGCCTTTGCAGGTGTTTTTTAATTATTCTAAGTTACTGAGATAATGACTTTTGGGTTTTCATTGGCTGTAAGCCATAATCAACATTAACAGAAATAAACACTTGAAATAGATCACTGTTTGTAATGACTATATAATATACGAGTTTCACTTTTTGTATTGAAGAACTGAAATAAATTAACTTTTTGATGATATTCTAATTTAGTGAGAAGCACTTGTACATGATGACTAATTTTGAAACAGTCTTGTTTACTGAAGAGTTCTGTGTAACCCTGGATGGTCCAGATGGATGGAACAGTGGATGGTTGGTGGACGGCCACTATGTCTTACCAAGACTGCAACGTCAGCAAACAGGTGGCGTAATGTTTTGGGCCGAAATCATGGGGAGAGAGCTGGTAGGCTTCTTTAGGGTCCCTGAAAGTGTGAAATTTACTTTGGCAAAGTACGGTATATAGCGTTTCTGACTGACCACTTTCTTCCATGCTACAAAAAGAACCACCATACATACAATCCACAGCAAAATCATCTTCATGCATGACAATTCACCATCGCCATGAGTACTTTGTGTGAGCCATCATACTATTTGGAGGGCTATGTGGGTACCATCATGCTACTTGGGGGGCCATCATACTATTTGAAGTGCTATGTGGGGGCCATTGTTTTGTTTAGAGGGATGTGTGGGGGCCATTATACTGTTTGGAGGGCTGTGTGGGGGCCAACTACACTGTGTGCAGGGTCCATTATATTCTGTAGATGGTTGTGCGGGGACAATTATAGTATGTGGAGGGTTGTGTGGGGGCTAATATACTGACTGGAGGTGTACTGGGGATCTGTATAATGTGTGCTGGCCATTACACAGTGTGGAGGCCACTATACTGCATAAAAGGGCTGTGTGGAGAGCCATCATATTGTGTAGAGGGCTGCATTGGGGTCATTATACTGTGTGTGGGGGACTATTGAGGCCATCATACTATGTAGGGCAGGGCTGGCATTAGGGGCAGGCAGACCAGGCAGCTGCCTAGGTTCCCTGCTCCCCCAGGGGCACCCAGCTAGTGGCACATCATGCAGCCGCTATGAGGCCCCTGTGAAGCAGGGGGGCCCGCCTGCCTCCAGTGATGACTCCCCCCCCCCCCCGCCGCCGCCAGCCCCCAGCGCCGACTCCCCCGCCGCCGCAATGATGGAGGAGGTGAGGAGAGATTTTTTTTAATGCAGCAGTGAGTACTGGACTGTGGGGCCATTCTGGGGGGCTGTGCTGTATGCAGTGGGGCTGTCCTGTAAATCATGGGGCCGTGCAGGGGGGTGCTGTATACCACAGGGGTGTGCTGGGGGGTGCTGTATACCATGGTGCTGTGGGGCTGTGCTGGGGAGGGGTGCTGTATATCATGGTGCTGGGGGGTGGAGCTGTATACCATGGGGCTGTGCTGGGGGTGGGGTGCTGTATACCATGGTGCTGTGCTGGAAGGGGGTGCTGTATACCATGGTGCTGTGCTGGAGGGGCTGTGCTGTATACCATGGGGCTGTGCTGGGAGGGGGTGCTGTATACCATGGGGCTGTGCTGTGGGGGCTGTGCTGTATACCATGGGGCTGTGCTGGGGGGGTGCTGTATACCATGGTGCTGTGCTGGGAGGGGGGCTGTGCTGTATGCCATGTGGGCTGTGCTATATGCCATGTGGGGCTGTGCTGTATACCATGTGGTGCTGTACACCATGTGGGGCTGTGCTGTATACCATGTGGGCTGTGCTATATACCATGTGGGGCTGTGTTATATACTATGTGGCTGTGTTATATACCATAGGGGTACATTATACATTAAATTCTATGGGGAGGTGGGCTGTATTATATTCTCTTCAGGGCTACATTATATTCTATGGGGGGGCTGTATTATATTTATTATATTCTATGGGGGTGATTACATCATACTCTGAGGGGGCTACATTATACTATATGAGGAGGCTACCTTGTATTCTATGGTGGCTGCATTATATTGTATGGGGGCTGCACTATACTTTATGAGGGGCTTCATTATATTCTATTAGGGTAGCATTATACAGTACTATATGAGGAGGGCTACATTGTATTCTATGGAGGGGCTACATTATACTATATAAGTGGCTGCATTATATTCTATGGGGGGATTACATTAGATTCTGTGGGGTGGCTGCATTTGGCTCTAAGGGGGGGCTGCATTATATTCTACTGTATGGATGGTTACATTATATTGTATGGCAGGGCTGCATTATACTCTGTAGGGTGGCTGCATCATACTTTATGTGGGCTGCATTATACTGTATCGAGCACTATGGGGAATACATTATACTATGTGAAGAACTATGGGGTGCATTATACTATGGGAAATGAATTGTACTACATGGATGACTGGCGGTGTATTATACTATATGAAGCACTATGAAGAGTGTATTATACTATATGGAGGACTGAGCAGTGTATTTTAATATATGGAGGACTATGAGGAGTGTATTATACTATATGGAGGGCTATGAGGAGTATATTATACTATATAGAGGACTATGAGGAGTGTATTATGCTATATGGAGGACTATGGGGAGTGTACTATACTATATGGAGGACTGAGGAGTGTATTATACTATAGGGAGGACTATGGGGCACATTATATTATATGGAGGACTATGGGGCATAAACTGTAGATGTGCTGCTGATAACATGATACTGTACGGTGATCTGTTAGTGATCCGTTAGTGATTGTTCTGTCTCCATCATTATCTCTCAGATGGTAGAAAGAGGCCGGGAAACCAGTGTTGAACGACATAAATTTTGTCAATCACACTCATTTAGCGGCCTGAATTCAGCGCATGTAAATACAATTGAAATGCTTCTGTGTGATGTGCAATATGTTAGCATTTGGGGCCCCATTTTAAACTTTGCCTAGGGCCCGACTTTGCCTAAAACCGGCCTTGATGTAGGGGTCACTGGGGGGGGGGGAATCATATTTTGCGTGCGGAGGGTAATGTGGAGGAATGCACCGTGGGGGTATCTTACTGTGTTTTGGTGGCACATTTGTTGGCATACTTTAAGGGCACCATGAAAAAGGGTATCTTAGTTTGTGGGAAGGGGGCTTCAACAGGGTCGAAATTACTTTAGAAGAGCTGTAAATTTGTTGGATATGCTCTTTTGTGACCTCTCTGAACTTTTTTTTGGAGGTTAGTGCGGGGTCGGGGGCAATTAGAATTTCTGCTTTGGGGCCCCATGATTTCTATGTATGCCCATGCTCACAAGTTCAAAAGATGCAAGAATTGTGAAGGTGATATCAAAGAAGCGGTCCTTTGTTAACATGTAACTTGACCTGTTACGATGTTTTTAATTGAAAAAGCTTTGGATTTCAGTAAATGAGACCTCTTTACAACCTATAAAATGTTGGGAAATGTCAATGCACATAATTTGGGACAATATATTGACATTTCTTTTAGTTTTGAAAAAACATGGTTATCATTGGGAGGTTTGCTCAATAAAATTTGATTTATCCTCTAATGGCTGTTGATGTGATCATTATACTGACTCATTTGCATTGACCAGTGAGGAAAATCAGAGAGAAATACCATTTGCATAATAATTTGGACCGTGGAGTAGAGCTGCTCCATATAAGGCACTGCCCAGTAGTAAACGAATTTGAGTAGTGAACACAAGCGGGATCTGTGCAGCGGTCTTCATGCTGGATGTAGCTATACATTTGGACTTGTAAGTTGGAGTCCCGTACATTATGAAGCAGGAGAAGGAGCACATACATTGTGTGTGCAGAATTATTAGGAAAGTGAGTATTAGAATTTTGACCATATCATCATTTTTATGCAGATTTTCCAACTCTGAGCTATATAAACTTGAATGCTTATTGGATGAAGTAGATCATGTCCTGTGTATTTGTCTAACAAGGGAAGGTTTGACCTAAGGATATCATCACCCTTTATCAAGGTGTGCAGAATTATCTAGCTGCTTGTTTTCCTCAGGTAAAATGACCCAAAAAAGAAATTTAATTCACTCTGAAAAGAAAAGCTATCACAGAGGGATGCAGCACTCTTGAAATTGCTAAGATACTGGGTATGATCACAGAACCATCAAAAGTGTTGTTGCAAATAGTCAAAGGAGTCACAGAAAACGTTTTGAGAAGGAAAGATGAACAATATGTCAGGAACACCGCACTGTACTTGCTCACTGAGCCAGTGCGGGTGTCCTGAGTGTCAGGATCCTGTCAGCGCCGGCGCGCAGCCTCCGCTGAGCAGGGACTCACCCGCACTGTAGGGGTACCGGGGTCAGGTACAGCCAGAAAGTACCGATGCACAGGACCTGTGGATGCTGAAGTTAAGCAAGCAGACACGGGACCTACGGTCATGTGACTGCAAGGGGGCGGGGCTTAGCATCCTGCTTAGTGAGATGGAAAGACACTATACAGAATTACTCAGAGTCAGGCAAAACGGGGTTCATACACAGAGATAACCGTAACGTACCAAGGATGAGACAGCGGATAGTCAGGGCCAAGCAGCAGTCAAAACCAAACAGACATAGAAGGTACCAAACAGAATCCAAAGCACAGACCGAGTCGTACACAGATAATCAAGCAACCAGAACACAGAAAACACACACTCAGGGGTCACCACACTATGCCAAGGGCGAAAGTATAACTGACAGGGATGGGAGCGTCCTGAGGCTATAAGAAGCCTCTCCCAAAACCAGGGAGAGGCCACAATCATAGCCCCAGGTGTGCAGGTAAGCCTGCATCAGGATCACAACCTTTAACCCCAGAAATGCCAGTCATCAGCAGTGGTTCCAGACATTAACCCCACGTGTGCGAGTCAAACCCGCACTGAGATCATGACACAATAATTGCCAAAGATTTGAGAAGAATCAAATGTGAAGTGACCAATAATCCATTCAGTGCTGTCATATTCCAGAACTGCAACCTCCCTGGAATGACCACAGACATGGCCGAGGTAAGGAAGGCTGAAAGCCGACCAGCACTGAACAAGACACAGAAGACAAAACATCAAGACTGGGCCAAGACGAGAATTACTTTGAACCATACAATGGAGCATTGTCCTGCATAAGAATATTCAGATTCAGAGTATTTCCTGTACCACTGCTTGAAGAAAGTGTCTTATAAAATCTGGCAGTAGGTTTGGGAGTTGATTTTGAGTCCATCATGAACCTGAAAAGGTCCAATTAGCTCATATTTAATAATACCAGCCCATACCAGTACTCCACCTCCACCTTGAAGGTGTCTGAATCGAAGTGGAGGTTTCTGCCAGTTACTGATCCAGCCACGGACCCAAGCATCTTGTCTGCCAAGAGTCGCTCATCTCATCAGACCATAAAGCCTTTGAAAAATCTGTATTCAAATAATTCTTGGCCTAATCTTGATCTTTTACCTTCTGTGCCTTGCTCAGTGGTGGTAAGGTTTCAGCCTCCCTTTCCTGGCCATGTCTCTGAGCAGTGAACACCTTGTACTTCTGAGCTTTCCAAGGAGGCTGAAGTTCTGGAATATGACAGCGCTGGAGTACAGGGTCGGACTGGCGTGCCTAGGGCCCACCAGGGGAATTGACTCTAGGGGAACACCCTATGGCTACCATAAAGGGTTTTATTATGTGTTCATTTTTTGGGCTCTCCCACTAAAACATGAGCCATTTAGCAAGCTGTACCGTGTGCAAAAGAGAACACTCTCAGCCTCCTATATATCTTACACACTGCACTCTTGGCATCCTATATCACATACAGACCGCACTCTCAGTCTCCTATAACAGATACTTTCTATAAGAGGCTTAGAGTGTGGTATGTACAGTATATAGGATGCCGATATTGCGGTATGTATGGCATATTGGCCTCGTGTATGACATGCAGACTGTCAGCCTCCTATTACGCCCCCTATAAGACAGAGTGTCGGCCTCCTATTAAGCCTTCTATGAGACATGCAGACTGTTAGCCTCCTATTAGGCCCTCTGTTAGACATACAGACTGTCGGCCTCCTATTAAGCCTCCTATGAGACATGCAGCCTGTTAGCCTCCTATTAGGCCCCCTATAAGACATATAGGGGGCCTAATAGGAGGCCGACACTCTGTATATCTTATAGGGCGCCTAATAGGAGGCTAACAGTCTGCATGTCTCATAGGAGGCTTAATAGGAGGCCGACACTCTGTAAGACATACTGAGTGTCGGCCTCCTATTAGGCCCCCTATAAGACATACTGAGTGTCGGCCTCCTATAAGACATACTGAGTGTCGCCCTCTTAGATACTTTACAGACCGCACTCTCTACCTATGTATGGCATACAGGAGGATGATAGTGCGGTCTGTACGGTCGGTATACAGGCCTCATATGACATATTAGGCCATATAAGAGTGTGGTGTGTGTGTATCTTATATAGGAGGCACTGGCAGAGATTGTGATCTGTGATGCTGCATCATGTCATGTGTATGAGCAGGGCCGGATTTAGGCAAAGTGGGGCCCTAGGCCCATTTTAAAATGGGGCCCCAAATGCTAACATATTGCACATCACACAGAAGCATTTCGATTGTAGTTACATGCGCTGAGTTCAGGACGCTAAATGAGTGCGATCGACAATATTGAAGTCGTTCAACACTTGTTTCCCGGCCTCTTTCCACCGTCTAAGAAAGAATGATGGGGACAGAACAATCACTAAAGCCCCCGTCTCACATAGCGAGATCGCTAGCGAGATCACTGTTGTGTCACCGATTTTGTGAGGCAACAGCGATCTCGCCTGCGATCTCACTTCGTGTGACACATAGTGGCGATCGGGCCCCCGCTGCGATGTCGCTGATCGTGCTCGAATGTCCTGAGCCATTTTTTGATCGTTGGTGTCCCGCTGGCCAGCATGCATCGCTGTGTTTGACAGGGACAACTTGGAACGACCTCAATACTACAGGTCTGAGAGACAGGGTCCCAACTACCGTCGTATCGTTCCATATCGTTGCTGCGTCGTTGGTGAGATTTGACTGTTTGACATCTCACCAGCGACCTCGTAGCGACCCACCAGCGATCCCTACTAGGTCACATCAATCAATCTGTCCCCATACAGTATCATGTTATCAGCAGCACATCTACAGTTTACACCCCATAGTCCTCCATATAATATAATGTCCCCCATAGTCCTCCATATAATAT
The DNA here is from genome assembly GCF_039654945.1 of Dendrobates tinctorius. NCBI lineage: Eukaryota > Metazoa > Chordata > Amphibia > Anura > Dendrobatidae > Dendrobates > Dendrobates tinctorius. The sequence continues at coordinate 32,736,815 of NW_027361684.1, read as the reverse complement.
AATCTGCCCCATAGTCCTCCATATAGTATAATACACTCCTCAGTCCTTCATATATTAAGATACACTGCTCAGTCCTCCATATAGTATAATACACTCCTCATAGTCCTCCATATATTAAAATACACTGCTCAGTCCTCTATATAGTTTAATACACTCCTCATAGTGCTCCATATAGTATAATACACCGCCAGTTATCCATGTAGTACAATTCACTTCCCATAGTATAATGCACCCCATAGTTCTTCATATAGTATAATGTATTTCCCATCGTCCTCGATACAGTATAATGCAGCCCACATATAATATAATGCAGCCACCCTATAGAGCATAATGCAGCCCTGCCATACAATATAATGTAACCCCCATAGAATATAATGCAGCCCCCCTCTTATAGTATAATGCAGCCACCCCTTAGAGCATAATGTAGCCACCCCACAGAATACAATGTAACCCCCCATAGAATATAATGGAGCCCGCCTCATATAGTATAATGCAGCCCCATCCATAGAATATATGGCAGACCCTTATATAGTGTAATGTAGCCCCTCCATAGAATACAATGTAGCCCTCCTCATATAGTATAATGCAGCCCCAATAGAATATAATGTAGCCCCTCATAAAGCATAATAAAGCCCCCTACAATATAATCTAGCCCCCCATAAAATATAATGCAGCGTCCCATAGAATACAATGTAGCCTCCTCATATAGTATAATGTAGCCCCTTCATAGAGTATGATGCGATCACCACCATAGAATATAATAAAGAAAATACAGCCCCCTCATAGAATATAATGTAGCCCCGAATAGAATATAATACAGCCCACCTTCCCATAGAATATAATGTAGCCCCCATATTATATAACACAGCCTCCCCCATAGAATATAATGTATAATGTACCCCCCATGGTATATAACACAGCCACATAGTATATAACACAGCCCCACATGGTATATACAGTAGCACAGCCCCCCATTGGTATAAAGCACAGCCCCCCATTGGTATACAGCACAGCGCCATGGTATAAAGCACAGACCCACATGATATTAAGCACAGGCCCACATGGTATAAAGAACAGGCCCACATGGTATAAAGCACAGTCCTACATGGTATATAGCACAGCATCACATGGTATACAGCACAGCCCTCATTGGTATACAGCACAGCCCCACTTGGTATAAAGCACAGCCCCACATGGTATATATCACAGCATCATATGGTATACAGCACAGCCCCCATTGGTATATAGCACTGTGCCATGGTATACAGCACAACCCCACATGGTATAAAGCACAGGCCCACATGGTATAAAGCACAGCCCCACATGGTATATATCACAGCATCACATGGTATACAGCACAGCCCCCATTGGTATACAGCACAGCCCCGCATTGGTATATAGCACTGCACCATGGTATACAGCACAGCCCCACATGGTATAAAGCATAGGCCCACATGGTATAAAGCACAGCCCCACATGGTATATATCACAGCATCACATGGTATACAACACAGCCCCCATTGGTATACAGCACAGCCTCCATTGGTATATAGCACTGCACCATGGTATACAGCACAGCCCCACATGGTATAAAGCACAGGCCCACATAGTATAAAGCACAGGCCCACATGGTATATATCACAGCATCACATGGTATACAGCACAGCCCCCATTGGTATACAGCACAGCCCCATTGGTATATAGCACTGTGCCATGGTATACAGCACAGCCCCACATGGTATAAAGCACAGGCACACATGGTATAAAGCACAGCCCCACATGGTATACAACACAGCACCACATGGTATACAGCACAGCACCACATGATATACACAGCATAGGCCTCTTCCTCCTCCGGACCCCTCTGGCCTCCTCTTCCTCCTCCGGACCCCTCTGGCCTCCTCTTCCTCCTCCGGACCCCTCTGGCCTCCTCTTCCTCCTCCGGACCCCTCTGGCCTCCTCTTCCTCCTCCGGACCCCTCTGGCCTCCTCCGGACCCCTCTGGCCTCCTCTTCCTCCTCCGGACCCCTCTGGCCTCCTCCGGACCCCTCTGGCCTCCTCTTCCTCCTCCGGACCCCTGTGGCCTACTACGGACCCCTCTGGCCTCCTCTTCCTCCTCCGGACCCCTCTGGCCTACTCCGGACCCCTCTGGCCTCCTCTTCCTCCTCCGGACCCCTCTGTCCTACTACGGACCCCTCTGGCCTCCTCTTCCTCCTCCGGACCCCACTGGCCTACTACGGAACCCTCTGGTCTCCTCTTCCTCCTCCGGACCCCTCTGGCCTCCTCCGGACCCCTCTGGCATCCTCTTCCTCCTCCAGACCCCTCTGGCCTCCTCTTCCTCCTCCGGACCCCTCTGGCCTCCTCTGGACCCCTCTGGCCTCCTCTTCCTCCTCCGGACCCCTCTGGCCTACTCCGGACCCCTCTTGCCTCCTCTTCCTCCTCCGGACCCCTCTGGCCTACTCCGGACCCCTCTGGCCTCCTCTTCGTCCTCCGGACCCCTCTGGCCTACTCCAAACCCCTCTGGCTTCCTCTTCCTCCTCCGGACCCCTCTGACCTCCTCCGGACCCCTCTGGCCTCCTCTTCCTCTGGACCCCTCTGGCCTCCTCTTCCTCCTCCAGACCCCTCTGGCCTCCTCTTCCTCCTCCGGACCCCTCTTGCCTCCTCTTGATCCCTCTGGCCTCCTCTTTCTCCTCCGGACCCCTCTGGCCTCCTCTTTCTCCTCCGGACCCCTCTGGCCTCCTCTTTCTCCTCTGGACCCCTCTGGCCTCCTCCGGACCCCTCTGGCCTCCTCTTTCTCCTCCAGACCCCTCTGGCCTCTTTGTCCTTTTGACCCCTCTGGCCTCCTCTTCCTCCTTCGGACCCCTCTGGCCTCCTCTTCCTCCTCCGCACCCTTCTGGCCTCTTCCATGGAGACTCATTGTTCCCCCTCCTCTCCAGGGACACAGACCACTCATCACCCACTCTCTAGACTCTACTCACCAGACCGGAGCAGAGTAGGAGTGGGAGCAGCAGCAGGGAGAGCAGAGCTCGGCGGCGTCCTCGTCTCACACGCTGGCAGCCGGAAAGCAGCCATCAAGAACAGCGCTGTTGCGCTGACGTCACGACTCATGTGGCAAGGTCCTGGGCTCTGCGTGAGTCATCAGAGAGAGCTGGAGCCAGAGCCAGCAAGGGGGTCGCCTGACGCCACCTCAGCGCCTCAGACGGGGGTACGCTATGGTATGTGCACGCGCGCGTTTAAAGGGCCCACGCACTAAAAGGGTCAGCATTTTTAAAGGGCCCCCAGCGACCCCCGGGGCCCACCGGGCATTTACCCGGTACCCCACCAGGCCAGACCGAGCCTGCTGGAGTATAATGGGTTCCTGGAAGCTTCAAGTTTGATTCTTCTCAAATCTTTGGCAGTTAATGTGCATCTTTTTGAAACAAGATTTTTCATGGTTCTGTGATCATGCCTCAAAATCTTAGCAATTTTAAGAGTGCAGCATTCCTCTGTGATACTTTTAACAATTTTTGACTTCAGGTAAATCTCTTTTTTGGTCTTTTTTTCCTGAGGAACACAAACTCCCTAATAATTCTGCACATCTTGATAAAGGATGATGATATCCTTAGGCTGCACCCTCCCTAATTACAAAAATACACATCTCCTGGCCTGCTTCATCTAACAAGCATTCAAGTTTTTACAGCTTGGAGTTGGAAAATCTGCATAAAAATGTTAATATACTCTCTTGCCAAATAATTCCGCACACAGCATGGAAGTAAGTCCTGTCAGTCTTCTCTTCATTATAGCTGAGGGCCTTTCTACTTTTGCAAGCCACTGTAGCTGCTTGTAAGAATTTATTCTACTGGATGAAGACATACCTGCTTGTGAAGGGTCAAAGGCACTTTGTCAGCACAGAATGACTGTTCAAACTAAGCCCCACCGCTCGGTGCATCACGGGGGAGCCAATTAAAGACACCTTCTCACCTGCTTCTTTTCCCTCAATCTCCACCCCCACTCTTCTTTGATTGACAGCTTTAACTTCATAAGGCCAGTGAAGGATGGAGATAGATGGAAACCAAGCAGGTGGTAAGGTGAATCTTATTTCAAGAATTGATCGTTGTAAAGCCTCATGAACCTGTTCTTGGTTCAAACACATTCTGTGCTGACAAAATGCCTTTGACCCTTCACAATCAGCAATTTCCTCCTCCAGTCGAATACATCTTTACAAGCAGCCACAGTGGCTTGCGAAGGTAGAAAGTACCCCCCCTTTGTTTTATTTACCTATTTTGCTACATTTCAACCGGTGTTTGAATACTTTTGTAATCTGATTTGTGTGTGATGCATCAGTACTAAATAGTCTAAGTTCATGAAGTGAGAAAAATATAGGCATACATTAAAGTTATGGGATCAATTAACTAAAAATTGGCATGTGCATATGTATTCACCCCTTTTGCGATGAAGCTTCTAAAAATTTCTGGTGCAAGCAATTACCTTCATAAGTCACATACTTAGTGAAAGTACTTCCACCTGTGTTTAATATAAGTGTCTGTCAGTATATATACACTTTTTCTGAAAGGCCACAGAGACTGCAACACCATTACAAAAGAGGAACCACTAACCAAACAACACTATGAAGACCAAAGAGATCTCCAAGCAAGTCAGGGACAGAGTTGTTGAGAAGAACAAGCAAGGGTTGGGTTATAAAAAAAAAATCAAAATCTTTGATTCCCCAGAGCACCATCAAATCCATTATTCATAACTCTCAGTCTGGGCAAAGAGGGCATTAATCAGAGAGGCAGCACAGAGACCAAATAAAACGTTGAAGGAGCTGGTTTCCCAAGCAGAGACTGGAGTATCTATCCATACAACCACAATAAGCCGTACACTCCATAGCGGTGGCCTTTATGGAAGAGTGGGTAGAAAAAAGTTTTACTTTCACACAAAAATTGTAAAGCTAATTTGGAGTTTGCCAAGACATGTGGGAGACTCCCGAAATGTATGGAGGAAGGTGCTGTGGTCAGATGAGATCAAAATTTAACTTTTTGGCTACCAAGGAAAACGCTGTCTGTCGCCAAACAAATACAGCTCATCACCCCAAAAACACCATCTACAAAGTGAAACATGGTGGTGGAGCATCATGCTGATGGGATGTGTGTCGACAGCAGGTACAGGGAAAATGGTTCAAGTCGAGGGAAAGATGGATGGTGTAAAATACAGGCATATTATTGAGGGAAGCCTGTTTCAGTTTGTCAGTGATTTGAGACTGGAACGAAGGTTCGTCTTCCAACAAGACAATGATCCAAAGCATACTGCTAAAGCAACACTCGAGTGGTTTAAGGTGAAACGTGTAAATGTTATAATGTGGCCAAATCAAAGCACAGACCTTAATCCAATTAAGAATCTTTAGTCAAACTTGTAAATTGCTGTTCACCAGAGGAAATGATCTAACTTGAAGGAGTTGGAGCAGTTTTGCCTTGAGGAATGGGCAAAAAAAATCCCAGAGGAAAGATGTGGAAAGCTCATAGAGACTTATCCATAGCGGTTTGCAGCTATAATTGCTACAAAAGGAGGCTCTATAAAGTACTGACTTTAGGGGTGAATAGTTATGTACACTGAAATTTAGAGTTATTTTTGTTATTTGCTTCACAAAAAACAACAACTAAATGTTCACAGTAGTATGCATGTTTTTACATGAACTGATGCAAACCCTCAAAAAAACAGTGACAACACCGCTCATTTTGGCAGTGTCACTGCGTCTCTAAAGCCAGGTGTATGCTTCCCAGCTTCAGGGTGAGTACTGCGCATGTCCGGAAGTACAGGAAACGTACACCAGAATGAGCAGTGTGCATGCACTAGATTTGCAGGAGCTGGCAATGACGCTGCCTGTGCAAATTATGTTATGCCCACAGGGGAATGATGACATGGAAAGAGGGCTGACTAGTCTGGGGAACTAGCGCCCCATTAACAAGTCAAAGCCTTCATTAGTCATTAACATAGCAAACGGAGACATTATAAATGCTTTTTTAAAGCAGTTCACTGCATAATGTTATACAGGGCTGGTTAGGGAGGGAATGTACTCATACATAGGTGAATGCTGCTGGGTTGGAGGGCATGGGGGACCTAACAGGTTCCCTTTAAGAAAAGTCTTATTTTATCTGCAATTTTATGTTGTTTTCCTCGGTGATAGACACGTTATGTACTTTTTATAACCTAGTGAAACTGGATGTTCTTTACCTAGTTTTATAACTAAGTTCTTTGTGCTGGTGCAACGAACCAAGCAATTGCCAATGTGCATCATGATCGCTAGGAAGTCTCCAGGGATGGGTTCTTCAGAATCAAGCTGACATTGAAGCAGGGTGGTCACACAAACCCAATACTCTTCTATATCACCTGGCCTATCGCTGCAGCAAAGGCTTAGGGGACAAGAAAAGAGATCTTCCTGTTACTGGCCACCAGGTAGTGATGGAGAGGTGAGTAAGACGCGGAAAGTAGTAGTAAGCCCCTAAAAGAGAATCGTTCACAAGATTACTTTTACCCTGCCTGAGAGCATCAATATGTAGGAGAGACCCTGACTCCAGTGATGTACAGTGGGGAAAAAAAATATTTAGTCAGTCAGCAATAGTGCAAGTTCCACCACTTAAAAAGATGAGAGGCGTCTGTAATTTACATCATAGGTAGACCTCAACTATGGGAGACAAACTGAGAAAAAAAAATCCAGAAAATCACATTGTCTGTTTTTTTTTCATTTTATTTGCATATTATGGTGGAAAATAAGTATTTGGTCAGAAACAAAATTTCATCTCAATACTTTGTGATATATCCTTTGTTGGCAATGACAGAGGTCAAACGTTTTCTGTAAGTCTTCACAAGGTTGCCACACACTGTTGTTGGTATGTTGGCCCATTCCTCCATGCAGATCTCCTCTAGAGCAGTGATGTTTTTGGCTTTTCGCTTGGCAACACGGACATTCAACTTCCTCCAAAGGTTTTCTATAGGGTTGAGATCTGGAGACTGGCTAGGCCACTCCAGGACCTTGAAATGCTTCTTACGAAGCCACTCCTTCGTTGCCCTGGCAGTGTGCTTTGGATCATTGTCATGTTGAAAGACCCAGCCACGTTTCATCTTCAATGCCCTTGCTGATGGAAGGAGGTTTGCACTCAAAATCTCACAATACATGGCCCCATTCATTCTTTCATGTACCCGGATCAGTCGTCCTGGCCCCTTTGCAGAGAAACAGCCCCAAAGCATGATGTTTCCACCACCATGCTTTACAGTAGGTATGGTGTTTGATGGATGCAACTCAGTATTCTTTTTCCTCCAAACACGACAAGTTGTGTTTCTACCAAACAGTTCCAGTTTGGTTTCATCAGACAATAGGACATTCTCCCAAAACTCCTCTGGATCATCCAAATGCTCTCTAGCAAACTTCAGACGGGCCCGGACATGTACAGGCTTAAGCAGTGGGATACGTCTGGCACTGCAGGATCTGAGTCCATGGTGGCGTAGTGTGTTACTTATGGTAGGCCTTGTTACATTGGTCCCAGCTCTCTGCAGTTCATTCACTAGGTCCCCCCGCGTGGTTCTGGGATTTTTGCTCACCGTTCTTGTGATCATTCTGACCCCACGGGGTGGGATTTTGCGTGGAGCACCAGATCGAGGGAGATTATCAGTGGTCTTGTATGTCTTCCATTTTCTAATTATTGCTCCCACAGTTGATTTCTTCACTCCAAGCTGGTTGGCTATTGCAGATTCAGTCTTCCCAGCCTGGTGCAGGGCTACAATTTTGTTTCTGGTGTCCTTTGACAGCTCTTTGGTCTTCACCATAGTGGAGTTTGGAGTCAGACTGTTTGAGGGTGTGCAAAGGTGTCTTTTTATACTGATAACAAGTTTAAACAGGTGCCATTACTACAGGTAATGAGTGGAGGAAAGAGGAGACTCTTAAAGAAGAAGTTACAGGTCTGTGAGAGCCAGAAATCTTGATTGCTTGTTTCTGACCAAATACTTATTTTCCACCATAATATGCAAATAAAATGAAAAAAAAACAGACAATGTGATTTTCTGGATTTTTTTTTCTCAGTTTGTCTCCCATAGTTGAGGTCTACCTATGATGTAAATTACAGACGCCTCTCATCTTTTTAAGTGGTGGAACTTGCACTATTGCTGACTGACTAAATACTTTTTTTCCCCACTGTATATGGGCGTGGTAGTTTTGATTAAAAACTGTCTTATCTGCTGCCGATGTACCAGTTCTCTGATTGCTGAGCTCTGTGTAAGCCCCCCCCACCACTACTTGGCAGCTTTCTGTGTGCACTGTGCATAGGAAGAAAGCTGCCAATCAATAGGGTTGTTTGTAGTTGGACAATAAAAATTGAATTTATCATTGGATAAAACAATGATCTTATAAAAACTACAGCAAGTAGCCCAGTAAGTGACACATCGCTGGACTCTGGGTCTCTGTCTCTACATTAGGCCTTATTCACATGTGAAAAATGGTCCCGGTATCATCGGTGTATGATCCGTGTTTCCGTTTTTACCATCATTTGGTTTTTACGGATGGATGAATTACAAAGCTTCTCCTATCCTTTCAATGTTACACACGGAAAGCGTACAGATGACACGTGGATGTCATGTGTTGTGGTCATGTTTTTCATGGACACATAGACTTGTAATGACAATTTTCATCTGTGATACCGGAAAAAAAACCAACATGTAAGAACATGGACATGTGAATATTTACAAGAAATATCATGAGTACCTGTTATACAGTGGGGAAAAAAAGTATTTAGTCAGACACCAATTGTGCAAGTTCTCCTACTTAAAAAGATGAGAGAGGCCTGTAATTGACATCATAGGCAGACCACAACTATGAGAGGCAAAATGAGGAAACAAATCCAGAAAATCACCTTGTCTGATTTGGCAAGATTTATTTAGCAAATTATGGTGGAAAATAAGTATTTGGTCATTAACAAAATTCATCTCAATATTTGTTATATATCCTTTGTTGGCAATAACAGAGGACAAACATTTTCTGTGAGTCTTCACAAGGTTGGCACACACTGTTGGTGGTATGTTGGCCCATTCCTCCAGATAGATCTCCTCTAGAGCAATGATGTCTTGGGCCTGTCGCTGGGCAATACAGAATTTCAAATCCCTCCAAAGGTTTTCTATGGGGTTGAGATCTGGAGACTGGCTAGGCCACTCCAGGACCTTCATGTGCTTCTTACGAAGCCACGCCTTTATTGCCCTGGCGGTGTGCTTGGGATCATTATCATGCTGAAAGACCCATCCACGTTTCATCTTCAATGCCCTTGCCGATGGAAGGAGGTTTGCACTCAAAATCTCACGATACATGGCCCCATTCATTCTTTTGTGCACATGGATCAGTCGTCCTGGTCTCTTTGCAGAGAAACAGCCCCAAAGCATGATGTTGCCACCCCCCATGCTTCACAGTAGGTATGGTGTTCTTTGGATGCAACTCAGCATTTTGTCTCTTCCAAACATGACGAATTTTGTTTCTGTCAAACAGTTCTACTTTGGTTTCATCAGACATGACATTCTCCCAGTCATTTTCTGGATAATCCAAATGCTCTCTAGCAAACTTCAGACGGTTCCGGACACGTACTGGCTTAAGCAGGGGGACACGTCTGGCACTGCAGGATCTGAGTCCCTGTCAGCGTAGTGTTACTGATGGTAGCCTTAGTTACTTTGGTTCCAGCTCTATGCAGGTCATTCACTAGGTCCCCCCGTGTGGTTCTGGGATTTTTGTTCACCGTTCTTGTGATCATTTTGACCCCACGGGGTGAGATCTTACGTGGAGCCCCAGATTGAGGGAGATTATCAGTGGTCTTGTATGTCTCATTTTCTTAGAGTTGCTCCCACAGTTGATTTCATCACACGAAGCTGCTTGTCTATTGCAGATTCAGTCTTCCCAGCCTGGTACAGGGCTACAATTTTGTTTCTGGTGTCCTTCGACAGCTCTGTGGTCTTCCCCATAGTGGAGTTTGGAGTGTGACTGTTTGAGGTTGTGGACAGGTGTCTTTTATAGTGATAAGTTCAAACAGGCACCATCACTACAGGTAATAAGCGGAGGACAGAGGAGCCTCTTAAAGAAGTTACAGGTATGTGAGAACCAGAAATCTTGCATGTTTTTAGGTGACCATGTGAAACCATCATCGGGGGGTGGACACTTCAGCACAATCTGTACTTACTGTGCTGACAGCTGCTTCTTCCCTGGGGACCATAGGATGGGAGGCAGAGCCCAGAATAATTTCAAACAGTTCAGCTTTATTATCTTCTGGACACAGAACTTCCAATGCACCATTTTCACACTTGACACAGTACCAGCAAAACATCTTCTACAGCAACTCTTAGCTTCTTCAGCTACACCAGAATGGACCACAAAGTAACAGTGGAATGAGGAGCCCGGTGAAAACAGCACTTCAACCTCTCTTCCTGTGACCGACTTCGGCCTATGAAGAAACTAGTCTACTAGGTCGTCTACCCCCTTTTGGTTATCCTGTCCGTGCACTCGCTGGTGGCCCACTCGACTACTTCATCAGCACCCAGACTCTGGCTGACGCTTCTACAGTGACTCATCCACTGGCTTCTCTATTTCATCAGCATCCAGACTCAGGCTGACTTCTCAGTGACTCATCCACTGGCTTCTTCTCTGCTGCAGATACTATATACTTCTTCTCTGCTCTGCACAATTCTCCCACATATACTCTGGATGTCCTGGGATTCATCTCACACTTTGTGTGGCAGCTACACTGCTCCGGAACAGAGACGCCCGAGCAGCATAGGGGTCCACCCCCCACTTTGACTAGAATCAGGAACTCTCTCCCCCTAGTATCCCGGGTACCACTCCTACATTTAACCCTGAAGTGAACTACAACTGTGCCCTATTCTTAAGTGTACTCAGTGCCCCCATCTTGTGTCCTTTCTTACTAACTACACCATTCCTTACTTACTTATAATATGGCAATAAACACATATAGAGTACAAATACGTAAATTAAAGACATTCAAATATGGCAAACATGTTCAAGCCAACAGTAAGTATAAACTTCTACAGGGCTAGGCCCTAACCCTCTTAAATTGCAAAATAAATCTTGCCAAATCAGAAAAGGTGATTTTCTGGATTTGTTTTCTCATTTGACTCTCATAGTTGTGGTCTACCTATGATGGCAATTACAGGCCTCTCTCATCTTTTTAAGTGGGAAAACTTTCACAATTGGTGGATGACTAAATACTTTTTTCCCCACTGTATCCAAGAAAAAAAAAAGATATAACACATACGTGTGAATAAGGTCTTATGCTGCTCTCAGATCAGGTACCAAAATCCTGGTGGCATAATCCCTTTATACAACACATGGGTCTTTTCTATTGACTGTTTTATGAACTTAATCTTTTGGGAATATTGAATTTTGTGGTTGTGTGGGAAGAAGCTGTCCCTTATCGCCTATTCCAATCTGCCCTTTTTACCGCTCTTACTTTCTTACAATAACTTTAAAAAACAGACTGAGAAATTTGAGGTGAGGTTATATAAAATCAGGAATTTATTATAACATTTGTATTTTTTTTTATTCATTTAGCTATATAAAGAAATAATTCTTTGTCTGCTGGAGCACACACAATAAGCTGATAATTATTGCCTTCAGGTCATTTGTCAGCTCTGATGTGGAGATTGGGACAGATTCATGGTAAGGTAGGTGAGTTAGTGACAGCTCTATGGTAATACGGGACACCACGATAAGGTAGGATAGTAACAATATTCACACATAATCCTCTATTTGCATTTTCCTTGTCACTCCCTCATTTCGAATAAAGGAGGCTGTATGCCATAAGTTCATAAGTTTTTGGAGATCATAACAGTGAAAAGACATTTCTCAATCAACTAAAAGTTTGGTCCCATTTTATTTTTATTCCTATGCACTGTTTAGTATAGAAAAGAGACCACATTTTATTCACCATCCCCAAGTCCACTGGCAAGTCTTCACTGCTGCTCCGAGTGTCTGGCAGTAGTTGCGGCATTGACGCCACTCTGACAGCGCTTCAGCCAATCAGTGAGCTCAGCAGTCATGAGTGGGGCACTCTATCTACACTGGAAGAGCCGCTCGATTGGCTGCTACACTGCCGCAGTCAAATCTGGACGCGGGGAGCAGTAACAGACTCGCTGGTGGGTTAGTGTCATTTGATTTTTTAAATCAAACCGCACCTGGGGATGAAAAAGGAACTGAAAGGGCCATAACACACACACACTGTAGTTCTATCTATACAGACAATACCATAACAAAGTGTATACTTCAAACAAGCCTCTCCTCATAAAGAACTCCAAATAAGAAATGACTACAGACTTCAAAGTAATATCAAATTCATGAGACATTCCCTTGAGAGATGAGATAATTGCTTGCCATTTCTGGCAATTTCACTAGTTTTCCCCTCTGCATATTCTATGTCTAATTTTTAATTCTGTCATAACTAGTAAGAGGAGACTAACTGCTAAAATGTCCAATACACTGCACACAAAAAGGGAGGGAAAACTACACTTTTCTGTTTAGCACAAGTTCAGTAGTAGCAGAAGCAGCATGCAAGAAATTATACAGCAGTCCTAAGCTGTGCGGCTGTGAATCCAGCTCTGGAAAAGCTAAAATACTCAAACTTTAGCCCAATCTACCTCTCTTTGACTCTCCTCTCTCTGATAGAGTAAAATATGAGTTGTAACCTGACACCTCACTCGTCTGCCCTGATGAACTTTCATGTTTAGAGTGGAAATGAGTCTGTCTGAAAAATAGAGATGGATCATCAATAAATTTAGATGAGCAATCTAATTATATTGTATAAAATCCAGTAGTTTGTTTACATTGAGTATATTAATATGTGAATATGATCTGGTTGGTGCCTCAACTATATATGCAGATAATATATATTACAAAGTTTCATATATTCGCTTGTACTGTTTCTATAAGAAAAGTTTGTTAAAACTACTGTGGACCATTTAAAGAAAACATTTTGTGCAATTCCTTACGTATTGTGTCTGTAAGAACTGTGAAATATGTTGGTGCTATGTACGGAAGTATAAATAAAAATACTCTTAGTTTTTACTAGTGCATTAAAAGTCAATAAAATATTCTATTAAATTCAGAAATGAAAAAAAAAAAAAAACTTATTGGCACTTTCATAGAATATGTTATTGACTTTTAAGGCATTAGTAAAGCTAGTTTCACACTAGCGTTTATTCGACGCAGCGCACGGCGCCGCTAAGCCCCGCCCCCTGCTGGCTCCCTGCCCGCCCCATCCGGTCATCGCCGCCTACTATCGCACATGGACGCTTGCGATCTGCGCACCCTATCGTTAGCATAGGGTGCGCAGATCGTGCGCTGTGCACTTTTGAAGGTGTGCCATGCGCGCCGAAATGCAACATGCTGCGTTCGGCGCGCACCTTCAAAAGTGCGCAGCGCACGCCAAAATCCTACTAGCGCACGATCTGCGCACCCTATGCTAAAAATAGGGTGCGCAGATCGCAAGCGTCCATGTGCGATAGTAGGCGACGATGACCGGATGGGGTGGGCAGGGGGCCGGCAGGGGGTGGGGCTTAGCGGCGCCGTGCGCTGTGTCGAATAAACGCTAGTGTGAAACTAGCCTAAAATGTAAGAGATTTGGATTTAGAACAATTGTAACACAATCATGGTGTCCAGTGGTAAAATTGTTACATGGGCACTGAAATAATTACTTGTAGCTTTTGCTCTAAATTATGTTTTCTACATTTTCTATTCTTTTTGTAGGAATGGGCTTACACAGATAGACGCCACAAAATGACCTCTAATCCAATGCAGCGGCCCAGAACCTGTAGACATTTAATAGATTAAGCTCCCCAACTTCTTCTCATGCTGATCTGACACCTGCGGAGACGCTTTGGAGCTGAACTGATCTTTCAGAAAAGAAAAGTTTGAGTCATGCAAACATCATCTGTCCGGGTGAAGAAGAGGTCACTGGGGAGCACCGAGGAACAGCCCACTGGGGATTTTTAAAAAAATGAATAAAATGAAAACAATAGGAATGGTGACGCCATGGCGGCTCCAGCTAGGTACCCTCAAAAGAGGGATGGAGGTACAGGAATAGGTAAAACACGGTCAGAGGAGCGCTCAAGAAGACAATCACAATTTCAGGGATTCTTGCTTTATTCCACAACGCGTTTCGACGGTCAGATGCCGTCTTCATCAGGTTGCATACATCCAATTTCCATGGACTCACACAAAGAAGATGCAGAAATCCTGCTCTCCATCTTCTTTTCACCTTTGCTACGGTTTTCTCATCTGAGAGAACCGATCACACTAAGCTCAGATCAGATTTTGATCCAAGTGTCATTTACATAATCGATCCAATTTTCTCGCATGAAAGAATCAACGCTTGTGTGACCCCGACCGTAAAGTTTTAGAAATGATTAAAAACTGGCTCTGACTCATAGTGAGGGGAATGTTAGAATGAGAGCTGTGACCTCAATTATTGTAACTGCTGGATCCCGTGTAATCTACAGTAGAGAGAGGCGATATCTGTCATTGCAATCCTGCCTGCAATGATAATGACTGCTGAAAGGTCATCTGCGCAGAACAGGAATAGTGGCCCTAATTCATCAAAAGTAATTACACCAGAATTTTGAAGAAAATTGCTTTGAAACGTTGAAAAATGTCTGCACATCATGGAGTTGCACAAAAATGTTGTGACTTTTGGCCTTTTCATGACAGTTTTACCGAGCTTCACCAAATTGCGAGGAGTTGTGGCGGGACACGTGACACCACAGCTCATCTAACGATGAGTTGAGGCATTCCTTACAACTGACAGGAGTAGGATTTGTGGCGAGGCACACATTACTTGTCACATGCTACTGATTCATTAATATTCCAAGGACTTCAGCACACCCCCCTGCCCCGTGAACCGGACAGTATGTATCAGCTGTCAGTTTTCCTTTAGACAGGCACGTCCATTAAAGTTTTTATCCTCTTAATATATTGCAGGCATCAGGTTTTGTAGCACTGTGTACTCACAATTGCTCATTTTGCCCTTATACGCAGTTAATTCTTCTCTTTTCCATTAAGCCAATGACATCATGTGAATAAAAACAGACTAGCTGAATTCTTATAAGCGTTATGTAGAAACAGAAAGTCTCTTTTTCCTGCATGAGTCATCCTCAGCAAATCTCCTGACCCCGTTGCTTCCCGCTACCAGAGACTTTGCAGTGAGTAGAATTGTAGTTCTAATGATGACACATGCAGGGAAAGGAGCCCTCCTTTTTCTAAATAAAGCTTAGAAGGATTCAGCTAGTCTGTTTCAAATCATGTGATGTCATAGACATAATGGAAAATATAAGAATTAACTGGGTAGAAAGGCAAAATGAGCAATTGTAAGTACACAATGCTGTTTATTATGATGACTGCAATATTAAGAGCATTAACATTTTGAAGGGAGGGCTTCTTTAAATATAGAAGAGTCACTAAAGCCAGTAACTATTCTATGCTTCTGAAAATAATAAGAATATAAAATCATAAGTCTTCAATGCATTGCAGCATAAATGTTCCTGCTTCTTCAGGGCCAAGTTGTTATAGGCAGTGCTATGTTAATATTAAAAGGAAATCTGGCTGAACAAAATAGCAACTTTTTTCTTGTACAAACCTGTTCTCAGTGACCATACGTTATTGTTACTCAAATTCTGGTTTACTTTATTATGTCGCGGGCAGGGTCCTCTCTCCCCCTGTACTTGTGTGTGCCTTGTATTGCTCACGTTTATTATACTTGTCTATGTATACCCCTTTTTCACATGTAAAGCGTCATGGAATAAATCGCGCTATAAAAATGTATAATAATAATAATAATAATAATAATGTGCAATAAAAAGAGAAAAATTAATGAGCGTATGTGGTTTTCTGTATACTCAAATGCATCCATCATGTAAAATCATCATGCTGTAAAGTAACATATTGAAAGCTACATTGATTGGAGGCATTTTTTTTTCCATTTTCCTAGGATCGAAGAGGAATATGTGATATATTGCTTCTTAAGCCATTAACCCCTTCCTGACATCCGACGTACTATCCTGTCCATGGGACCCGGGCCCCTATGCCCATGGACGGGATAGTACATCTACCGCGATCAGCGGCGCCCACGTGGTGAGCGCCGCTGATCGCGGCCGGGTGTCAGCTGATTATCACAGCTGACACCCGGCACTATGTGTCAGGGGCGGTCACGGACCGCCCCCGACACGTTAACCCCTTGCACACCGCGATCAAACATGATCGCGGTGTACCGGGAGTTAAAGGGAAGCATCGGCAGGGAGGGGGCTCCCTCCGTGCTTCCCTGAGCCCCCCACGGCAGCGCAATGTGCAGCGCTGCTGTGGGGGGCTCCTTTCCTCCAGGCCCCCGAATCCAAGATGGCGACGGGGGCCTTCGGGGGCCTGGAGAAAGCTGGCTTCCTCAGTGCCTGCAAAGCGCAGGCAAGAGGAAGTCTTCTTCAATGCCTGTGACAGATTTCTGATCTGTCACAGTGATCTGTGATGTGACAGATCAGCGATCTGTCACAGGACAGTGATGTCCCACCTGGGACTATGTAATAAAGTAAGAAAAAAAATAAAAAAAGGGTAAAAATAATTTTAAAAAAATCGCCAAATAAATTAGTAAAAAAAAAAAAAAAAATATTCCCCAATAAATTCATTTTTTGAAAATAAAAAAACCCCAAAACAATAAAAGTACACATATTAGGTATCGCCGCGTCCGTAACGACCCGCCCTATAAAACTGTCCCATTAGTTAACTCCTTTAGCGAACCCCTTAAAAAATAAAAAACGAAGCAAAAAATAATGATTTATTATCATACCGCCAAACAAAAAGTGTAATAACGCGCGATCAAAAAGACGCATATAAATATCCATGGTACCGCTGAAAACGTCATCTTGTCCCGCAAAAAACGAGCCGCCACACAGCATCATCAGCGAAAAAATAAAAAAGTTATAGCTCGCAGAATAAAGCGATGCAAAAATAATTATTTTTTATATAAAATAGTTTTCATTGCATAAAACCGACAAAACATAAAAAAACGACCTAAATGAGGTATCGCTGTAACCGTACTGACCCAAAGAATAAAACCGCTTTATCAATTTTACCGCACGCGGAACGGTGTAAACGCACTCCCCCAAAAGAAATTCATGAAACGCTGGTTTTTGTTCATTCTGCGCCCCAAAAATCGGAATAAAAAGCGATCAAAAAATGTCACGTGCCCGAAAATGGTACCAATAAAAACGTCAACTCGTCCCGCAAAAAATAAGACCTCACATGACTCGGTGGGTCAAAATACGGAAAAATTATAGCTCTCAATATGTGGTGATGCAAAAACTATTTTTACAATAAAAAGCGTCTTTTAGTGTGCGACAGCTGCCAAAAATAAAAACCGCCATAAATAGTAAATCAAACCCCCCGTTATCACCCCCTTAGTTAGGGAAAAATAATAAAATTAAAAAAATGTATTTATTTCCATTTTTCCATTAGGGTTAGGGCTAGGGCTTGGGTTAGGGCTGAGATTAGGGTTAGGGGTGTGTTGGGGTTCGGGTTGGAGTTAGAATTGGGGGTTTCCACTGTTTGGGCACATCAGGGGCTCTCCAAATGCAACATTGCGTCTGATCTCAATTCCAGCCAATTCTGAGTTGAAAAAGTCATATGGTGCTCCTTCCCTTCCAAGCTCTGCCATGCGCCCAAACAGTGTTTTACCCCCACATGTAGGGTATCAGCCTACTCAGGACAAATTGCAAAACAATTTTTGGGTCCAATTTCTCCTGTTACCCTTAGGAAAATAAAAAAATGGGGGCAAAAATATCATTATTGTGGAAAACAATGATTTTTTTATTTTCACGTCCGAGCGTTATAAACTTCTGTGAAGCACTTGGGGGTTCAAAGTGCTCACCACACATCTAGATAAGTTCCGTGGGGGGGGGTCTAGTGTCCAAAATGGGGTCACTTGTTGGGAGTTTCAATAGTTTAGGTACATCAGGGGCTCTCCAAACGCACATGACACCCGCAGACCATTCCATCAAAGTCTGCATTCCAAAATGGCACTGCTTCCCTTCCGAGCCCCAACGTGTGTCCATACAGTAGTTTTCTCCCACATATGGGGTGTCTGCGTACTCATGACAAATTGGACAACTTTTGCGGTCCAATTTCTCCTGTTACCCTTGGGAAAATAAAAAAATTGGGGACTAATTGATCATGTTTGTGGAAAAAATACGATTTTTTAATTGTACGGCTTTATGTTATAAACTTCTGTGAAGCCCTTGGGGGTTCAAAGTTCTCACCACACATCTAGATAAGTTCCTTAGGGGGTCTAGTTTCCAAAATGGTGTCATTTGTGGGGGGGTTTCCACTGTTTTGGTACATCAGGGGTTTTCCAATCGCGACATGATGTCCGATCTCAATTCCAGCCAAAAACGTCAAATGGCGCTGCTTCCCTTCCGAGCTCTGCCATGCGCCCAAATAGTGGTTTACCCCCACATGTGGGGTATCAGCATACTCAGGACAAATTGCACAATAACTTTTAGGGTCCTGTTACCCTTGGGAAAATAAAAATTGGGGTGAAAAGATCATTTTTGTGGAAAAAATATGATTTTTTAATTGTACCGCTGTACGTTATAAACTTCTGTAAAGCCCTTGTGGGTTCAAAGTTCTCACCACATATCTAGATAAGTTCCTTAGGGGGTCTAGTTTCCAAAATGGGGTCACTTGTAGGGGGTTTCCACTGTTTAGGTACATCAGGGACTCTCCAAACGTGACATGGCGTCCGATCTGAATTCCAGCCAATTTTGCATTGAAAAAGTCAAACGGCGCTCCTTCCATTCTGAGCTCTGCCATGCGCCGAAACAGTCGTTCCCCCCCACAAATCAGGTATCAGCGTACTCAGGACAAATTGTACAATAACTTTTGCAGTCCAATTTCTCCTGTTACCCTTGGTAAAATAAAAAAATTGAACCTGAAGTATTTTTTTTGTGAAAAAAAGTTAGATGTTCATTTTTTTTAAATATTCATAAAAATTCCTGTGACGCACCTAAAGGGTTAATAAACTTCTTGAATGTGGTTTTGAGCACCTTAAGGGGTGCAGTTTTTAGAATGGTGTCACTTTTGGGTATTTTCTATCATATAGACCCCTCAAAGTGGCTTCAAATGTGATGTGGTCCTAAAAATAAAATGGTGTTGTAAAAATGAGAAATCGCTGGTCAACTTTTAACCCTTATAACTTCCTAACAAAAAAAATTTTGGTTCCAAAATTGTGCTGATGTAAAGTAAACATGTGGGAAATGTTAGTTATCAAGTTTTTTGTGTGCCGTATCTCTGTGATTTAAGGGCATAAAAATTCAAAGTTGGAAAATTGCGAAATTTTCAAAATTTTTGCCAAATTTCCGTTTTTTTCAGAAATAAACGCAAGTTATTTGAATGAAATTTTACCACTAACATGAAGTACAATATGTCACGAGAAAACAATGTCAGAATCACCAGGATCCATAGAAGCGTTCCAGAGTTATGACCTCATAAAGGTACAGTGGTCAGAATTGTAAAAATTGGCCCGGTCATGAAAGTGCAAACCACCCTTGGGGGTGAAGGGGTTAAAGGGAATCTGTCACCCCTTTTTTATGACTATGAGCTGCCGGCACCGACATCAGGGGCTTATCTACAGCATTCTGTAATGCTGTAGATAAGCCCCCGATGTAACCTGAAAGAGAAGAATAAGGAGTTATACTATACTCACTGGGGGAGGGGGCGGTCCGGTCTTGGTCCGATGGATGTGGCGGTACGGTCCGGCGCCTCCCATCTTCTAAAGGTGACGTCCTCTTCTTTGCTGCCTGTCGTGGTTCCGGTGCAGGAGCCACGACAGGCAGCAAAGAAGAGGACGTCACCGCTAGAAGATGGGAGGAGCCGGACCGGACCGCGACACCAATCGGACCAAAACCGGACCGTCCCCCATTGAGTATGATATAACTCCTTATTCTTCTCTTTCAGGTTACATCGGGGGCTTATCTACAGCATTACAGAATGCTGTAGATAAGCCCCTGATGTTAGTGCCGGCAGCTCATAGTCGAAAAAAGGGGTGACAGATTCCCGTTAACAGCAGCAATAGTCAGATTGTCCTTAACTAGCATTCATCTTTTGTATAGCTGAGAAATTTATGTAAACTGATTTAGCGGGATGAATGATAAATTTATTACTTCCATTTTAAATATTTATTGCACAATTGCCGTATATAACAAATGTTCAATTGGTTATGCATTTAATAGCCCTTTGTGTCTGTACTGTTACATATTTAGACTGTTAACTGGTTCATGCAGCATTACATGAACACCCGATTCTTACACTATGACTGGTCTGAACAATGAAAGCAATTGTTACCATCCACCTTTCGTGTCTCCCCTTTTTCCTTATAGATTGTAAGCTTGCGAGCACGGCCCTCATTCCTCTTGGTATCTATTTTGATGTGTTTATTGGTATGCTGTAATGTCTATTGTCTGTAGAAGTCCCGTGTACAATGTAAAGTGCTACGGAATATGTTGACGCTATAGAACTAAAATTATTATTAATAGGTGAGGATTTTTCATTTGAGAATTACACCGACTTCGAGAGCTACAGTTCTTGAAAACAGAAATTTTGTAATGCATCTCATTGTGGGAAAGTGATAGCTTCTTTACTTCTCGGTGGCCTATAGAACCTTTTCCCCAGTCTCTTTGTAACGATACAAAACAGGAAATACTCGTTAAACACGTATCTTTTTGCATGTAGTTCCACATGAGGCTCATGCTTAGAGAGTAGAGGCAGCCTTCCTGTCTAACAGAATGAATCTACAGAATTAGTAACCTTCCTTGAAGAGCCAGGTCAGGCATAATTTGCACCATCTTCCTTACTTTGCTTAAGTCAAGACACATCTAAAGTGGGCTAATAAGCCATTCAATTGCACATGCTCTGCTATGTATGGTAACTATACGGACAACAAAAAGTTGTTCCACCTACAATCTGCATACCATCAAGCCTATTGGTCCCTCAACCTACCAACCTCCTGACCCCTTTAACCTTTATCCTAATTTTATTCCTCAGATAAGAATATAAGGGCAGATGCCCTGCCACAATTTTTTTTTTTTACCTTAGTAATTTAAATTCTGAATCTCAGTATATTATTTACCAAAGATGAACGGCCTTTTTCCCGTTCCAGGTTTATGAAATTCGTCCAGTAAGGACTTTTGTCCTTGAAGATCAAAGGAAACAGAATCTCTCATGAAATCATTCCTTTAAACTGGCAAATCACTCTTTTGTACACAACAACTATTTTCTTATGGCATCAAAAACTTTGAAGTAGCATGCTCAACTTGTGCACCAAAAAAGGGTTCCCATTCTCTAGGTCCAGATTTTCTATGGACTCGTATCATTATAGACTGGAACAGATGTACCAAATTTTTCCATGAGAAACACCATATGGATATAAGTAGATTGCGCTCAAAAACAAAGAAGTTTGCTCTCTTCTACTCTTCCCTCTGCAGTTATATTGGCCTCTTGGTTTGTGAAGTACATCTTCTGTCTCCTACATATCATCATGTACAGGGGAGTACATTTTAAATCTAGGTTCCGCTGATTGCCCAGTGGCATATTGGCGACCAAACTGGATTTCTATTCGGCTTATTAACTCTATGGCAATGGTAAAATTGAACAAGTCAATCAGATTTTAGCTTCTTCCACGAGATCAATTGGATGAGTAATTACTACTTATCATAGATAAGTGTCAGAAAGCAACATAATATTGAGAGATTGGAAACATTTTACAGCAAAATTTAACTGGTTTAACTGATTAAAAATTCCCAAAACTGTTTATAGTATAACTCAACATTTTTAGAATTTGTAAAATAGAACTGGAGTAATTTAACATAATGGGGCCATTAATTATTTCACCCTGGCTCCTCAAATACAAATTTCCATGGTGCTCTGGACAATATAGCTCCTTAAAAGTGTTGTCCAGGACTTCTGTATAATTTGGGTGTGTACCCAGGCTGTAGAATACTGACAGTTTGTAATATAATCCCTGTTAGCATTCTGCACCGCTGCCTAGATGCCACATTTCGGCATGGAACCAGCTCGCTCCTGATTCTGGAGGACCTGGTCACACTCCGACTAGAGTTTTCCTGTCTGGCAGAGATCGGATGTAATGTCACAACCAATGCCACACCCAGGCTCGAGCAGGCCTTCTAGTGCAGGGCAGCTCAGTGCCAACGCCGCTGTAAGTAGGAGGGACATCTCAAGTATGTTCACAGCAAGTGTATATGGAGATGTATCTCCTATCAACTTATATCACATATTAGTCCTATCAGCTGTGTCAGTGCTGAAATAAGGATGGCATCCATGGCTGGTGCATATGACAGTGAAGTGGCTGCTGCCTCCACTTACATTCCACAGCCTCAGACAGGTCAGGGAGTGATACCAGCAGTGTCAGCATGGTAGTGCTCCCTCTCTAGTGCTCAGTCAGCTTCTGAGGGCTGCAGGCTCCCACAGGAGCTGGACTGGAAACTGCTGCTAAATCCATGAAATGAAGTCGGGGCCTAGAAGAGAAGAGGGAGTGAGCTGAGAGGATGACTTCCTGTGCTGCTTCTGATCTCTCCTATGGGCACATTCCTTATCTCACACCCTCAGAGACTAAAGAGCTCCTCCTGATCATCTTCTCCAAACAGTGAGCTGACTGACCCTGCCCTCCCCACCAAGACTGCTGTGACCCCCTGCCAAATATTATAAATAATGTAGAGAAGCTTGTAAAATGGTCAGACTTCCCTATAACAATTCTGCCAGCCAGTCTGGAGGGACTGCTATCTCTTTTGATAATGAGCCTATTAATTGATGAATAGAAGGCTGGAAGTGCAATAATCACTGACACAAAAGTGCACAGTAAGCATGGACAAGATTTAAATTACATTCAGGACCTGAGGAAAGCTGGGTAATAGCTGATATAGGCATTGCAATGATCAGTGTATGTTAGCTACCATATATGCAGGCTTAGAGACAGTGTTTCTGCAGACAGAACCACTCAGTGCACTGTGGTAGACAATATCCCATATGAAATGTTTAGCAGAGCTTCACCCTTTCGAGCTACAGTAAGAAGGCATCACTAAAAGTTGGATTCAATCCATGTGACACAAATGGGGTTGGACAAACTCCATTAACTATAATGGGAGGCTATGTTAGGGTGTCTGTCTTTTAATGGTAAAAATAGAGCAACATTGATACAATGGACATGATTATAATTGATGGGGTCCATCATGGTCCATGGTGGGACAAACCCATTTCCTTAAACAGAAAAACTGAATTCCAAATGGCAGTATGAACCTAGCCTTAGAAGATACAAGGTACAACTCCCCACCTCAGCTTGTTGTCTCATGTGCTGCAATATATTCTAATGGTACAACTCCCCACCTCTGCTTGCTGTCTCATGTGCTGCAATATATTCTAATGGTACAACTCCCCACCTCTGCTTGTTGTCTCATGTGCTGCAGTATATTATAATGGTACAACTCCCCACCTCTGCTTGATGTCTGTCATCTGCTGCTTTAGCATGTTGCAACATATTTTAATGTGCCTGCTAAATCTTTGGTATAATTCACTTGTTGCATTGTATTTAATACTTACTGCTTTATATTCATGACTGGGATCACTCTAGATGTTATCAGGTGGGAAGATGCTATAGCATATAGATGTAGCCAGGTCTAGTGTTTTTGATCATCTAACCATCCCCTGGTGTGCTGGCTCCAGCTAACAAATTATCCCAAACCAGCTCCCACAATCCATCTCTCCTGACCCTGTAGGGTGGCATATATAGTAGCATCCTAGGGGTGCACGCAGTGTGGGGTGCTTGCTCGCGCATCCCATCAGGAAAGCATATAGCTAAGCATCCAGAAGAAGCAGTTATTCCATGGCAGTTAGGGCAGGAGTCCAGTAACCCACACTCTGTACCCCCTTTTATACATGTGCTTTATTTCTATCCTCCTGTGTTCTCTTGCCTTCCACATTCACCGCCCCATTCCCCCTCCATCACGACTCATACACATCAGTCCCTCTATAATAATAATCTTTAATTTTATATAGTGCTAACACTTCCCTCTCCCATGTACAGCTCCTATGCACTTCTCACCTTCCTGAAAAATCTCAGCCCATCTTGCCCATACACATAGAAGAAAAAAACTTCAGACAATTCCAATAACTACTTGCTCTTGATCTTCCTACTCCTACTGATATCAGGGGACATCTCCTCCAACCCCGGTCCACGATCCCCCAACCTCAGCCCCTACCCTACCTCATATCGAAACCTCAGTAACCTTATTAATTATTAGTTGCACTTCTTCATCTCCTTCTTATAATTGTGTCCTCTGGAATCCACGGTCTGTTTGTAACAAGATTCCTTCCCTGCACAACTACTTTCTGAACAATGCTCTTAATCTGTTGGCTCTCACTGAAACCTGGATTCAGGATTCTGACACTGTCTCCCCTGCTACCATCTCCCCTGGTGGCTTACAATTCTCACATTCCCAGAGACCCACAAACAGACTTGGTGGTAGAGTCGTCATACTCCTGTCTCCACAATGCACTTTCCAGGTCATCCCCCCAGCTCCATCACTCTCATTCCCTTCTTTTGAGGTCCACACCATCAGGCGAAGAGCCTCTCCCTCAGAGTAGCAGGCATATATCGGCCCACAGGCTCACCCACCCAATTCCTTGACCACTTTTCAGCCTGGCTGCCGCACTTCATGCCCTCAGAACTCCCAACCCTTATCCTGGGAGACTTCAAAATCCCCATTAACAGTCCAACTTCCACAGCTGCATCCCAGCTTATATCACTAACCACTTCTCTCTGTCTCTCACAGCTGTCAACCTCTGAAACACACAAAGATGGTAACACCCTTGACCTGATCTTTGTCCGGTTCTGTTCTCCTACCTAGATAACTCACTGCTTCCCCTCTCTGACCACAACATTCTCTCCTTCACGCTCACAAATCCTCGCCCACCCCAGCACTCCTACCTACCACACATTCAGAAATCTACAAGCCATCAACCATCATACACTTTCAGACTCCCTACACTCATCACTGTCCCCAATCTTCTCTTTTTCCTGTCCTTAGCTACGACACTCTTAGGCGCACCTTTGACCAAGTAGCTCCCCTCACTCACAGAACCTCCAAACACAGAGTAAAACAGCCCTGGCTCACATCGCAAACTCAACGTCTCCAGCGATGCTCTAGGAGTGCTGAAAGGTTATGGAGGAAAACTCGCACACCAGAAGACTTTATCCACTTCAAATTCATGTTAAGAACCTATAATTCTGCCCTTCACCTTGCCACACAGAACTACTTCATCACCCTGATCTCCTCACTATCCAACAACCCAAAGAAACTCTGACACATTTCACTCCCTCCTAAGGCCGAAAGTACAAGCCTCTATCACACACATTTGTGCTGATGTCCTGGCCTCCCAATTTATAGAGAAAATAGATAATATCCGTCAGGAAATCTGTTCCCAGCCACCAGGTGCCGTGACTCCCATCCCTCCCTGCATCTCCCCTGGCTCACTCTCCACATTTGATCCCGTCACAGAAGTCTCCAGGGTACTCTCCTTCTCGTTCGACTACATGCACTACTGACCCCATTCCCTCACATCTCCTCCAGTCATCACAAATCACCTAACTACAATCTTAAATCTCTTTCTCACCTCGGGCATTTCCCCTCCTCCTTCAAACACTATTATTACTCCATTAGTAAAGAAACCCGCTCTCAACTCATCCTGCACAAACTACAGACCAGTCTCCAATCTCCCCTTCATCTCTAAACTCTTGGAGCGACTGGTTTACTCCCACCTTACCCGTTACCTCTCCACTCACTCCTTTCTAGACCCATCACAGTCCAGTTTCCGCCCCCTACATTCGACAGAAACTGCACTCATCAAAGTGACCAATGACCTTCTGACAGCTAAATATAACTGTGACCACTCTCTGCTCATTTTTCTCGACCTTTCTGCAGCCTTCGACACTGTTGACCACCACCTCCTACTCTCTAGGCTCCAGTCACTAGGCATTAAGGACACTGCGCTCTCCTGGTTCTCTTCCTCTTTGTGACCGCTCCTTCAGCATCTTTTTCGCTGCCTCCACTTCATCTCACATTCCTCTAACTGTTGGGGTACCTCAGGGCTTAGTCCTTGGCCCCATTCTCTTCTCCCTCTACATGGCCCCAACTGGACAGACCATCAGCAAATTTGGCTTTCAGCTCCATCTTTATGCTGACGACACACAACTATATACGTCATCCCCTGACCTTTTCCCCGCTGTACTACAGAACACCAGTGACTGTCTGGCCGCAGTCAACAACATCATGTCCGCTCTCTATCTGAAACTCAACCTTTCCAAAACAGAACTTCTTCTACTCCCGCCATCTACCAACCTCCCTAAATCTGTCATTTCCCTCTCCGTGGGTGGCACCATAATAACACCCCGGCAGCAGGCGTGCTGTCTGGGCGTTTCACCATGGAAACAAAAACCCTCACTGTCGCCCTGATCCACTCCCGCCTGGACTACTGTAATGCTCTATTAATTGGCCTCCCCATCACTCAACT
Organism: Dendrobates tinctorius; assembly: GCF_039654945.1. Classification (NCBI taxonomy): domain Eukaryota; kingdom Metazoa; phylum Chordata; class Amphibia; order Anura; family Dendrobatidae; genus Dendrobates; species Dendrobates tinctorius. The sequence goes on along the minus strand of NW_027361684.1, from coordinate 32,710,187 downwards.
TTCCCCTCTCCAGTCCAACCTTAATGCAGCAGCCAGGGTCATCCATCAGGCTAATCAGTACTCGGACGCGTCCGCTCTTCGCCAGTCATTACACTGGCTGCCCATTCATTATAGTATCCAATTCAAAGTACTTGGTCTCACCCACAAAGCTCTCCATGGTGCGGCACCCCATTACATATCCTCCCTCATTTCTGTCTACCAGCCTAGCCGATCGCTGCGCTCTGCAAATGACTTGACTAACCTCTGCACTAATCCGTACCTCCCACTCCCATCTCAAAGACTTCTCCCGTGCTGCGCCAATCCTCTGGAATACTGTACCCCAAGAAACTAGGACCTGCCACAACTTGCAGTTTTAGGCATCCCTAAAAACACATTTATTCAGAGCAGCCTATCACGTTCCCTAATCAAAGTCATCTTATGTGTAAATGTGTGTGTACCCCATTCACTATATTTATCCCCCATTCCCTCAAGATGGCTGGACCATCATTGTAAATACACACTTGTACTTTGTATCTCCCCCACCTCATTGTAGATATAATGATTAAAGCAAAATAAGACGACCCTGCTCGTGATAGTTTACAAGCTACCACGAGCAGGGTCATCTTATTTTGCTTTAATCATTGTATTATTCTTAAAGTTGTTACCTTTGACTGTTGTGTTTGAAACTGTTAAATTGTAAAGCGCTGCGGAATATGTTGCCGCTATATAAATAAAGATTATTTTAATTATTATACAATGGTAGATACTATCACACTCTGAACAGAGTGTGATCCGATACTCTTGGATGAGAAGAATGAATACAAAATGTCTCCATCTTCTCCATTGTGTCAGTGAGTGGAAATCGGATTGTAGGATGCTTCCCACGAACTCATTGACTTGCATGGCTGAGTAAAATCGAATCCAAATATCAGATCAAACTACAGACATGCAGTGATTTGTTCGTCGGATCCATAGACTAACTTTGGTCCGAGTGTGATCCGATGTTTTGTCGGATCACACTCAGACCAAAAATACAGCCATCTACACAAGCCCTTAGGAGGATTGCGTGTAATCTTATCACCTTCCTGACATGTGCAAGAAAGCCTTATAATGATTGGCAGCTGGTGCAGGCATCTAACTTGCTGCTGTATCTAAGCTTACGTGGAATTTGCATAATCAACACAATTGTCTCAAATGAGAGAATATATGGTAGTCTGCACCTGCCCACAACCACAAGACACTTGCAGATGACCGAATATTTGGTCCGAATGCTGTCCATTAGGAAAAAAAAAGGATCACACTTGGAACAGTTACTCAATGAGGCCGTGCAGGTGAACTTGTTTTTTTACCAACAATCTGCATGTGAAAAAAATGGAAGCATTCACCATTTTCCACTATAAATTAGACAAGACTTACCCATTTAAATCTATGAGTGCGCAAAAAATATCAGATGCCACAGTATGGCATCCGATTTTTACGGATACATTACAATTCTGTAGCAACTGAAACTGTAAATGGTCTTGCAAATTATTAATTATTAAGAAGCAGGGTGAAACGTGCGCGTCGGGGCAGAGGGACTGGAGTGTACTACTATCCCTAATTGCTTATAACTTCAGGTAATAACTTCAGTTTTCTCATGCTCTTCTTTTCCTTTGCATCCTATAACTACAAAAGTATTTGGGCTTCCAACACTGTTTTCATAGATACATGAGACTAGGTCTGCAAGACGCCTGTCTTGTGGAGCCAGATTACACCTGGACTTTTTTTCAGTTACAATCAGATGCACTTTATTAGCACCTTCTACTTTTTTTGCTACAACTTTAAACAAACTATTCTGTTTTCTGCGAAATGCTAAAAATGGGAAAAGAAAGGACAAATACTATTGTTTATCAAATGCATATACTCACATTATAAAATTACATATTGTTATTTCTAAGGTTCTGTGCAATAGATACAATTGATTATAATCATTTTTTACTTCAATTTGTATTACCTTATATATTTTTTTCACTCATTATGCACTTTAAACCTACAATTCTTTTATTAATGAGATAGCATGCAATTATGTCCTACTAATATACTTGTGTGCAATTATTGAATGTTATGGTATTGACCTTCCTGCAAAATCCCACTCTTAAAATCCGGTCCCTCTATCTTATTCTGCACCTTTCTTATCTTAGTAGCTTTTAATAAAAGTTCAATAAAAATAATTTTTTAAGAAAACATGCAGATACTTTTGTGCAACACTTCTTTTTTTACCTATGGTTCACTTATTTGCTGTAATGTTACAACCTTGTAGCACTGCAATGACATATTATTGTATAGCATCATCTATAGCATAACATTTGTCAGCCATTAATCCGCCTACGTTATCTTCAGCATAATTCATCACATTTTTTTCAGATAATTGATAAAATGTAACATAAAATAAATACATGGTCCAAATATTCATGCTCCGTTGTAAATGTTTGCTGTTTTGACCACATAAAAAGAACGACAAACCACCATTGACTGTGTTTGTATAAAAGATATTTACTTCAATTATCACACCTAGGGTGCTAGTGAATAATAATAATACATTGTGTGAGATTCATACAGTGATATTGCTTCTCCATATCATATAGGGACCGTTGTACAGTGCTGAGAACAAACATTATTATGGCTACCCAAACAAAGACAGAACAATGCCTGCTGACGGGACCTCTATTCCCACTGTCGCCAGCCATAAAGAACTTGTACTATATGTTTGAACAAATACCAATAAAGAAAAAGCTACAAAAAAGGAGTCACAGCAACACAACATGGGCTTCTCAAAGCTACGTGTACAAAAATTACACTTTTTTGGTCAGTTGGGTCTCTCGTGAGGATTTTTGTTTTTATTTTTTGTTTTTTTTTTCAGTTTTTTTTTAAACATTTTTAAACGTGTGATTGTGAATAACAAACAAGCTTTAAAACATCTAAGACTTAATGCGGTACAGAAAAAAAAATATTTAAAAAAAAAAAAATATATATATATATAAAAAAAAAAATAGAATACTGCTAAAAATGTCAGACACCACAATACACCGGGGGGGAAAACTGAGCTTATTCAAATGTTCTCAAGAAATAAGGATTAAAAAAAAGACAAGTACATCACTTCTGAGTTCATCTTGTGCTGTGTTAGTAGTCAGGGCATTTTTTTTTCAGCTGCACCCATCTTCATGGCAAGTAGTTATTGCACAAATATAAAGAGTTAGTTTTAGAGTAATATAAACGGGGGGATATGAAGAAATGTGTTACTTTCCTCCTTTGTTAAAGGTGAATCTTGATTTTGGATATCAGCCCATACATCTATATAAATGCAACTGCATTTATAGTAGATTCATTGCAGAAAATATGAAATGAGGAAAATATATATATATTGAAAGTACTGCAGGCTGTATTGTCCGGAGGCTAGAACCAAAATTGAGTGTGACAATATGAAAATATATAGTGGCAATTTTGTATTATTATGTGAGCATCTGGCCAAAAAATATCAGAGCTCGTTATGGAAGTGGAATTATCTGAAATTGCTGAGGTCTAGGTGACAGATATATGTGGTAACCAGTTACCGACACAGAGTAGAGGCAGCCATACTTTGGGTGTAACCGTTATGGGATCGCCTCCGTGACAGCAGTGGGAATTTGCTCCTCCGTACCGTCACCGGCTTCTAGTAATGCAGGGTTCCCCAACTCCAGTCCTCAAGGCCCACCATCAGATCATGTTTTCAGGATTTCCTTAGTATTGCTCAGGTGATAATTGCTTCACCTGTGCAATACAAAGGAAATCCTGAAAACATGACCTGTTGGTGGGCCTTGAGGACTGGAGTTGGAGAACCCTGTAGTAATGGATAGGCGACTTACTCGAGAATATTGGTTGAAGCCCCCCAACTATGGCTGCTTCCACCAGTAGTTACTGAAAGAAACTTAAGTCAGGCCATCAAACGCTGAATCTACAGTGGTGGTCTGGTCAATCTCAGTAGATACTTTCTGTAACAATGTAGCAGGGTTAACGTCTAACAAAACAACAATTAAATATTAATGGAATTTAGAAAAAAAAAAAAAAAAAAAAAGGATATTTCTTTGTGAATTATCAGGAGCATTTGGAAGTCCAGAAAGAAAGTGCTATTTACCAATCCATAGGCCTCAGTATAGCAGAAGATACCGGCTGTCTTATGTTACGGAACAGGTCTCTATTTCCTAGAATAATACGCGGGCGGTATATTCCAGTGTTCTGCATTACAACCAGTCCTGAATCTACTTAAGCTTTATAGTACAAGGAATTGCAACACTTTTAACCAAAATTTTTGTTTAATATTTTATCAGGCTCTTAACAGGTATGAGGCAAGGAAAAAAAAAAAAAAAGTCGAAAAACTCTTGCAGTCAAGCAGGTTATTGGGTTGATTGTAATAAAATCACATGAAAGGATTTTAGCCCTAAAAATATAGAAAATGTATGCAACGCACAAGACTGAAAACAGTAAAGTATAAATGTAACAAGTAGCCAAGTCCTTTTATTTCACTGACCTATATGTTATTTGTTCCATGGTAAGTGAACCCGAAAGACAGATGTGTTTTATCACTTTTATTCCAGCATCCCATGCGTTAAGGCACACTATTATTTCCACCGGTACACAAGGTAGCGCTGCGTGGATTAACAAAATGATGCCAACTAGAGTGTTCCATTTTGGGTACATTAACGGGAAGATATTACTCAATCAATGAACGACTGGGCTGATAAGGCTTTTATACCGAATATGTCATCCCATTCAGTCTTTCATAGTACCAGAAGTTACTTTACAAAATGTTTTTCTTTATACTGTAAAGTTATAAAATTTTCCAATATACTTTTGCTTCCTGAAAGTTGTTGGATCCCTGCTTGCAGTCACTTAACCTTGGTTGTCCACTTTTTTTTTTACATTGATGACCTTTCCTTAGGATAGGTCATCAATGTCTGATAGGTAGGGGAGCGGTCCTCTGCGCCCCCGCTGATCAGCTGTTCCCGGTGTCAGTGGCGACTTGGAACTGCTCAGTTATGGAGCTTTACAGAGCAGCTCCGTTGGTGGAATAGTGGCTGCAGACAGGTATTTTACATCAATCCACTATGGAATTGAATAGGTGGCGGATGTGCAGAAACCAGCCAGGGCCACTGTAGAGCTGAAGTGCAGCACCATAGCTGAGCAGTTCTGGCCGTTGTTGACACCAGGAACAGCACCCAAACCTTTCAGACATTGATAACATATCCTAAGAAGAAGCCATCAATGTCAAGGTAGTGAACCACCGCTTTCATTTTTATTCCTACTTCATTACAGTATTTCCCATTACAGTAGATTTAGCAGAGGTCTAACTCGGGAGAAGCTGTGCACCTGTCTGTCCATCACAAGACCAAATTTTCATCCTCTCAAAGCAAAAGAAAAGTTGATGGTTCCCATTGAGTGACTTCAAGTAGAGAACTTAAAAACTGAGAAATTGATACAGAAAGTATATTGGAAAACTATATAACTGAATCTTAAACTATGGAACTAAATCTTAAATAATTTATTTCGACTGGGAGTGCCACAAATAAAAAAAAAATCACTGGCACAGAAAGCCCCTTTAAGTAACCAAAATTGTATTTTTTTGTTGCCTTTGAGCCAATTAAACTGTACTCCGGAGTCACATATACTGTTTGGAATTAGACGGACCGCATACACAAGTCATTAGCGTAGCCTGGTCATATTCATATATATATTAGTGTGCTCTGAGCGACTTGAAGACGCTTGATGGTCATCACACAGTTGGCTGTACATGGACTATGGATTACTTGACAAACATGGAAGATCTCCTGGTATCATCTGCAGTGGTGAAGTGTTCAGTGTAGTCCTATACATTATTGCTCAGTGTTGCAGTAATACAGTATTTAGTGATGTTTAGACTATAATGAGGCGGACGTGGTAGTCACGGGTGTACGGCCTTGTGCAGTATAAGTGACAGCTGCACACAGTTGTGTATAGTTATAGTGGTTACTGTTCAATAATTTGCTATATTCTGTGATTTTGGTTTATCTACCAGCTTAGGACTAGTTTGCATAGAAGACCACTGTTTCAATTGATTACTGCATGTCTCTTAGGCTACTTTCACACATCCATGTGAATTTTACCATCTGTGAGAAACCGATTTAGTTTTTTTTGTCATCCGTATCGCACCCGTTTTTTTTTTCTGTCCAAAGAAGGAATGTCTTTGTTCCCAAGCCAATACAAAAAAACACCTGGAAAGTCACATATAAAACATAAGCCTTCCAATTTGCTTTTGTTGATCCACATTGACTTGTATGGCAGAGTCTGATCTGCAAATGCTGATCAGAATAGGACATGCTCGGAGTCCCACGGATTTCACATACGGATCTGTGTTTTTCAGGTCAGTGTGCTGTCTGAGAAAAAACACAGAGCACACAAACAAAACAATATGGAATAAAATGCAGGACACAAGTGTTGTGCTGCCGATAATGACCGTCCAAAGAAGCAAGGATATAATTATGGCTCCTTGATTGGTAAGATATTCAGGCCCATTAATCCGCCTGTATCTCCACCTCATATTGGGTTTATTGCGCAAGGAGGCGCAGTGTCTCTTAATATCTCTTGCCGCAGTGGACAGCACACAAACGTCATACAGATGTGAGAATGTGGCCTGAATGTGACACAAGGAAAGTATGGCTTTAAGGATCCTATAACAGACACATAGTAATAAATGGTGCGTGTCACGGAGGAGAGGCTGGTTAGGATTTAGTTACATAAGTCCTTCATTGTGTTTCCACGCCATGAGATTTTTGCACATGAAAGAAAACGGCATGGAGAAAAAGCATATGATTTTATCACAGCAACCATGGCAATTCAGGTTTTCCTTCCTCTGGTAGCAACGTGTGGCTAAAGGGAAGCAGAAGCCCAGAATCCGCAACCAAGACTGTGGAGTCGGAGTCAATTTTGGTGGAGTCGGAGTCATAGAAATTGAGGAGTCGGAGTCAAAGGTTTGGCTTACCGACGCCGCAGCCCTGTCCGCAACAGCTACCAAATTAATAGAAAGGGTTTGCCCACAATTATTTAGACATTAAATAATAAAGTTTAAGTAAGATAGAATGATATTTCTTCTCTAAATGACTGATTCTAGTGAAAGAACTGGAATAGCATGGGCAGGGGAAGGATGAGAGCCGCAGAACAAGCATCTGCGTATAGCACAACTGTCGTAAGTGTCTTTCTAGTCAGTTGTGCAAAATTTCAGGGGTTTTTAGTCAAGCTTTCCTGATTGGAGGATGATTTCTGGCAAGAAATAAGATGCGCCCTCATAAAGATCGGCCTGGACATTGCCTCTCTGGATGATTTCAGGGCCCGTTTGTATTCCAAAACGGAACCAACAAAAACTAGCCCTAAGGGTATGTGCCCACTTGTCATGAAAAACAAAACAAGCCCTTTTATAGCTATGTGGATGTAAAAAAGGGAAAGAAGAAAACAAAAAAACAAAGCAAAAAAGAAAAACAGCTGTGTTCTTATGTGGTTACAGAATTCTTGGGTCTTTTCTCTCCATAACAACCAATCACAGCTTTAATTTTTTAAGAGCAGAATACAATTTGAAAGCTATGCTGTGATTGGACCTTTTTTTTTTCTTTTAAGCAGTATGAAAATTCTCCTTGATATTTAGGAGTGTCCAGTCTGTGGCTCTTCAGCTGCTGGGAGTTATAGCTTTGCCGCATCTGGAGAGCAACGTTTGGGGAAAGCCGCTTTAGAAGTATTTTCATAACCTAAACAATGCACAACGCAGTAATTTATTCCTACCCAACAACATAAAAATACACTGTGAGCCAACAAAAAAGTAGTGTGCAAGGACAAATGTATAAAATAAATATCACATTTTATTAGCAAAAGATTAAAAAAGTCACACTTATATAGGAACACAAGAAAAACAGGTGGGTGAACCAGTCAGTCAGTACGGGAAAAAGGTAATGTTCTTAAAAAAGGAAAAAAACAAAAAAGGTCAAAAACAACAATTATCAATCACAATAAAATAAACACTGAAGGCTATAGTATGAATAAGAAATGCACAAATTGTATAGGAGCCACAAAGATACCCCTAACATATTACCGTAATCCATAACACTAACAAGACAAATGTAAAAAATATAGGAAAGAAATTCGTGTACAATACAAATATAAATACAAGTATATAAAGATGGGTGTCTGTTCCACAAAAACAGGTTCAGCCACCAGACTCGACACACGTTTCAAACATAGCTTAGTCAGGGGTCTGATGGGTGAAACTGTTTTTATGGTCTTTTTAGAATTTTATTTATATTATACAAATATTTGTCACCTATATTTTTACATTTTTTTGGTAATATTGTAAATGCATTTTTTTTTATATTATAGCTTTCGGTGTCAATCTCATTGTGATTAACAGTTACCGTATTTAGGTTCTTTATTTTCTTTTTAAGAATATTACTAAGAGTCTCCTTTTTCCCATAACAGACAGTTCAGCCACAAGTTTTCCTTGTGCACCTACGTGATTTTAAACAAGTACGGATTTTTAGGCTATGTGCCCACATTGCAGAAATGCTGCGGAATTGTCCGCAACATTTCTGCAACTCCCTGCCGCGGGTAAAATGCATGCGGAATTCACATGCGTTTTCCCACAAAACACAAGCGTTTTTAGCTTGCAGAATGCTTGCGCTTTTCCAAGCGATTTGAAGCATCGCTTGGAAAAGTGATTGACAGGTTGGTCACACTTGTCAAGCATAGTGCTTGACAAGTGTGACCAACTTTTTGCTATTGATGCTGCCTATGCAGCATCAATAGTAAAAGATAGAATATTTAAAATAATAAAAAAAATAAATAAGATATACTTACCCTCTGTCGGCCCCCGGAGTCGTCCCGGCCCTCATTGGCGCTGGCGGCAACTTCTGTTCCCAGGGATGCATTGCTCGAATGACCTCTGATGACATATGGTCTCGCGAGACTTCTACGTCATCAGAGGTCATTCGCGCAATGCATCCCTGGGAACAGAAGATGCCGCCAGCGCCAATGAGGGCCGGGACAACTCCGGGGGCCGACAGAGGGTAAGTATATCCCTATTTTTTACAGGAATATGGTACCCAGGGCCTGGAGGACAGTCTCCTCTCCTCCAGACCCTGGGTACCATCCGCACATGAAGCACTCACTTTACGCATGGAGGGCATAGTCACGTGTGTAAAGTGAGCGTTTCAATGCAATCCTATGGCGGCTGAATCACCGTGATTCCGCAGAAATAATGGACATGCTGCGGATTTTACGGCTTTGCGATTCTGCAGTGGGAAAATCCGCAGCATGGACACAGCAACTGCGGAATCCCATAGGATTGCATGGGAATGCGTTTTTTAAGAGTTTCCGGCTCAAAAATGCGGCAGAAACGCATAAAAAACGCAACGTGGGCACACAGCCTTACTCTTTGCTGATAAATATGTGTTTGTTTTTATTATATGTTTAGAAGTATTTTGTTAGATGGGAATAAGGTGTTGGGGACATCTTGGTGCAAGTAATAAGTAGAAATGGTTAATCTATAACAAATAAAGGTTTTAAAAAAGTAAAGTAGAAAAAGAAAAAAAAATTCAATTGTTAAAGGGAGCAATAAACGGTAACCTCTTTAACATGTTATTACAAGTAGTTTATACTGTAAATTTTCTAAAAACCTGCTGATGACAATAGTATCAATATCACATTTTTTCCTTGCCTCTTTTACCTCTAAGAGCCCGTTTTTCCTTATTTGCAAGTTTGTTTTTGCTTTTTTTTTTTCTTGTATCGTTCGTCGAGAATTTAAATGATCTTAACCTGAAGTGCTACTGCATCTTACCAACGCTTGTCAAGAGCAGGTCATTCATTTTACTACACTCTTTGTATAACAAATGTGGTTCTACACATTAAAATGTTTCTACTAAATAATACAAGCTCATTGAGGTTTAGCATAGGGAGTATGTTTTTATAACAACACTCCCAACCCCTATAAGATAAAGGGATTTAAAAAAATAAAATAATTAACAAAAAAGATAATATTATTAAAACATAAGTAACAATGCACCAAATAACGTCATCAAAAGATGCTGACCTAAGACACAATGTTTCAATGATACACGATAAGATCAAAAGAAAAAAAAAAAATCTTTAAATCAATAATATACAGTATGACAACTACATCTTGTAAATTATACCCAATACTGCCGGCAGTCTATCCCTCTAAAGAATATTTGCCCCCGTTTTCATCCCTTCCTAACAATCAGATAATAAAATACAGCACCTATAAATAAGCAAAAAAAATATATATATACTGAAATCATCTATTGTTAGTTTTTAAGATATGGCGAGAAACGAGCCTAGTTCAGCAAATCTTGTCGAAGCCATAGCAGATAAACCAGCTTATTGAAAAAGGTGGCAGTAATGCACTCTATGTGTGCACAGGTACATAAGAAAATACACAGACTTATAAAATTGCATACACGGGTTATTCCCACACGTCTCGGTTCTCTCTCTCACACATATTGACAGCAAGAAGGAATACAGGATACAAATTGGAATGGGTGTCGTACTTTCGACGAGAACAGACAGTTGCAGAAGAGATCGCTCGGAGCCACAAATGCCGTTTTGTCAAATGGTAATTTTGGTTCTAGATTTGTCTATTTACATTGTACTATGTCAGAGTAAAGAGGTTGCTTCGTTTGTTTTGTTTTTTTTTCCTTCTACACTTTTTTTTATTATATTTTTTTTATACATAAAAAGTTCATCATTAAGTCGCATTTTAAAAATGCCTCTTTTCTCTGCATCCTGCTGGCAGCATATTTGGTAACAGTTAAACGTATAAAACAAAAGTGGCCTTGTAAAGAAAACAAAAATATATATATAATATATATATATATGATATATAGGTGTCGGCATGAAGGGAATACTGTAAGGATGTGTTAACAGTACAGGTCTGCCATTCCAACTTGTACCCTTTTACCTTCCCAAAATATGAGGTCTGATCAGCGTGCTCTGTGGTTAGAGGTTAAAAAGCAGATTAGAAAATACCTAAATTCAGATTTTTTTTTTTTGTCCTGATTTGGCCTAAAATGGAGTGTAATAAACAAATCCTGGTCTGGAAAAGACCAGAATCAGTTAAAGCTATGAAACAATGTGCACTGGATATCTAGTTTCACTACCAAGAAAACACTACATCAGCTACCACAAATTAAAATAGTTTCCTGATGTGACTTTAGTTAGAAAATAAGTGGATTGGTGTATTTTTTTTTTTTTACTATTATTTCAAAGTTCCGAGCAGGTTTTTTTTTTTTCTTTTTTCATTTTTTTTTTTAACTTCTTGAAAATAGGTTTCCAAACTAGTGTGTTTAGAGTCAGATGACTGTGCAATCTCTTTGTGGCAACTGAAACACCTACTAAAAAGGAAAACCAAAATAATAAAAAAAAAAAAAAAAAAAGGACAACCTTTTTTTTTTTCCTGAAAAATCTCCTCCTTTTCCTGGTATAAGAAGATCATAGTGTATTATCGCTCTGCAGCCATTTCATGGCAGATAAAAAGCCCCCATTTATTTTGTGGGTTCAATATTTTTTTCTTTTTTTTTGTTTTTGTACTTTTTTTTTTCTTTTAAGCCCACACTTAAAAGGTGGGCACAAGGCAAAGCTGTAAGAGTTATTCCAGAAAGTGTGAAAATCACTTGGGTAATAGTAAAAACACTTCAGGGTACAAAAAAGCTTGACTACATATTTCAGTTTTCGTCTTCGAAAACACAACATAAAATTGGGCTTAATGCTCCTTTTGTATTCTATATGCACCTTGGCCTATGGCGTTTTTGCCCTGTGGCCTGCAGGGCGGTAAGTGCGCAATACGATATAACCAGTGAAAGGTCCAGTTTAAAATCCCCAGTTTACTGGAACCAGGGTTAATTTAATTTCAAAACTCCCATTCGATGGGTTCTTCTCGACTAGCGGCCTTCTCTAAGCGGTGAATTATGCTGTTCAAGTTTGCGGCTTTCTTTTTCCTCAAGGAGTTGTCCCGTGTGTTTTTGGAACTTGCGGTCTCAGAAAAGTTGAATAAGCTCTGGATGGAGCTTCCTTTCTGTGAACTTGTACTTGGCACACTGGGTAGTTTCTCGGAATCTTCATTAGACTTGTTGAAACCCTCCTTTGTGGGGACCAAGCTTGAGGCAGCTGAGGTAGAGGCATGCTTTTCAGTAGCAGATTTCGGTGTCGTCTCTGAACTCTCTCCAGAACACCGAGATCCAGGAAGTGAAGTCCGACTCTGCTTTCTCCGACCTCCCTCAACCTTTTCAACTGGGCTGTCTACTTCTGACCGGCTGCTGTCCGATTTCTCAGTAGGTTTAGCGTCTTCACCCTCTTCAAAAGCTGAATCGGTCTGCCCGCCCTGAGACTTTATGTTGTCACTGAAGTCATCTCCTTCAAGGACACTATGTTTCCCATCAGTTGTGCTTTCCATATCTACACCATCGCAGCTATCTCCCTCTGAACTGTGGGCTGCTCTGCTGCTTGTAGCTGATGGAGAATCACTGGAACCAATTTGTCCATGACCACCTGCTTGAATTTCTTCAATGAACAGTTCTCTACGGATGCGAGACCTGAGGGGAGAAGGGGAAGCAGTTTTACAATCAAAGTTTATGCTTAGGTCTATCTCTATCCAGCAAAAAAACACATGCAGTGACAAATTGCTTAGCTCTGGAACGCTTCAGCAGATCCCACTTATTTTGAAAATGTTTTTTCGTGACATATTGTGCTTCATGAGAGCAGTAAAATTTCTTAGATAGGACTTGCGTTTATGAAAAAAATGGAAATTTGGCAAAAATGCTGCAATTTTCAAACTTTTAATTTTTGTGCCCTTAAATCATAGTCACGTCAGACAAAGTAATTCATATGTAACATTTCCTCCATGTCTACTTTACATCAGCACAATTTGGGAAACTTTTTTTTGTTGTTGTTATGGAGTTAGAAGGGTTAAAAGTTAAAAGTTGACCAGCGATTTCTCATTTTTCTGAGAAAATAATTTTTCTTTAGGGACCAGATCACATTTGAAGTGACTTTGAGGGGAATATAAGCCAGAAAGTACCCAAAAGTGACACCATTCTAAAAACTTCACCCCCTCAAGGTGCTCAAAACCACATTCAAGAAGTTTATTAACCCTTCAGTTGATTCACGACAACTGAAGCAATGTGGAAGGAAAAAAATTAACATTTAACTTTTTTAAAAAATTTACTTTAGACCCAAACTTTTTTTTTTTTACACAAGGGTAACAATTTCTCCTGAGTGTGCAGATACCCCATATGTGGGGAAAAGCTACTGTATGGGCGCACGGCAGGGCTCAGAAGGGAAGGAGCATCGTTTGACGTTTTGAATGCAAAATTGGCTGGAATCTAGAGCGGACGCCATGCCGCGTTTGTAGAGCCCCTGATGTGCCCAAACAGTGGAAACCCCCCACAAGTGACAACATTTTGGAAACCACACCCCTCAAGTATTTTATATAGGTGTATAGCAAGCAATTTGAACCCACAGGTATGACAAAGAATTTGATAACATTAGTTGATCATATTGAACAAGTCGTCATTAGTCTTGAGCGCAAGTGTTGCTTCTAAAGTTTGCATCGGGTGCTTGGGTATGCACCAAATATTGCAGATGCTCGAGTTCCTGCCCGCATGTTTGCGGCTGTTAAGACAACTACACTCTGTGCATACCAGAACACCCAATGCAAACTCGAGTAGAAAGCACTTGCGCTCAACACTAGCACTTATATCGTCATTATTTATTTTTTTAACTTTTGAAAAACCTCAATTCTAACTCCAATCCTAGCACAACCCTAACTCAACCCGAAAGCCAACCCTAACCCCAACTGCAAATAATGAAAAAAAATGTTAAAAAATTATTTTATAATTTTTATCTAAGGGGATTAAAAAGGAGAATTTGATTTACAATTTTTTTTTCTTTTGATCACTGTGATAGGGTCTATCACAGTGATCAAAAAGAACCAATAAGAAAATTTCCCTATTGTTGCCAGGTATTGGCGGTAGATCTCAGCGGGTACACTGTGCATGCCCTTGTAATTTTTTCCAGGAAGATGACGTGGAGGGACGAGGCACGGAGCAGAAAGTACAGGGGATGGCGGATTTATCGTGGGGGCTCAGGTGACACCATTTCTCTTTTCTTTGATATGAAGTTAGATCATATCAGAGTACCCTAAACTGCCATAATTAAAAGGCATATCAGCGATCATTAAAGAGGTGAGTATGGCATTTTTTTTTTTGCAGCACATGGGGGCATATTCTACGGAGCAGCATATGGGGGCATAGTCTATGGAGCAGCATATGGGGAAATAGTCTATGGAGCAGCATATGGGGGCATAGTCTATGGAGCAGCATATGGGGGCATAAACTATGGAGAAGCATATGGGGGCATAATCTATAGAGTAGCGTATGGGGGCATATTCTATGGAGCAGCATATGGGGGCATAAACTATGAAGAAGCATATAGGGGCATAATCTATGGGGCAGCATATGGGGGCATAGTCTATGGAGCAGCATATGGGGGCATAGTCTATGGGGCAGCATAGGGGGCATAGTCTATGGAGCAGCATATGGGGGCATAAACTATGGAGCAGCATATGGGGGCATAAACTATGGAGCAGCATATGGGGGCATAGTCTATGGATTCCACCCTAGGCTTATACACGAGTCAATAAGTTTTCCCAGTTTTTGTGGCAAAATTAGGGGGGTCGGCTTATACACGTGTCGGCTTATACACGAGTATATACAACACATTGTAAATAAAAAAACCCACTTTTTTATTTCAAAATAACAAACACAGTTATACTCACCAATTCCACGGAAGCGAACGTCTTCTGTAAAAAAAACAAAAATAAAAAACACCATATCCCTCAGCTGTCCATTGTTCTGTCACACACTGTAATCCATGTCTGGGGATAAACAGTTCACCGGAAGAAACTTTTCATTTCTCCAAGTGAACTCTCTAAAGTCAGCGCTGCATCATGAGAATTTTTTTCACTGTGCTAACAGTGATCTTACCAAGGTCACCGTAGTTCAGGAGCCTGGCTAGGAATGCAGCCTCAGTGACCTGTGGTAACCCTGATGACATCATCGCTAATCAGTGAGGTTGAGCTTGCTGCAGCTCATTCCCCAGTGGTTTTTAGCCTCGATGGTCACATTTTGGCACTGTTCAGGTTGAAAACTGTTTATCCCAGACATTCATTACAGCATGGAGCAGAACGATGGGCAGGTGAGGGATATCGTTTTTTATTTTTGCTCTTTTACAGGAGACCATGGCTCCAGTGGAATGGGCGTTAGGTCAGCATAACCAAGTTTGTTATTTTTAAATAAAAAAAGTGTGTTTTTTTTAATTCAAATAAAAGACTTTATTCTGGCTGTGTGTTTATTTAAAATAAAACTATAGGATTAGTAACGGATAAGCGCCTTAAAGACGTCTCTCCATTACTAAACCATGGGCTTGATGTTACCGGACAATACAAAGGGCGGCTGCTATTTTTAGGCTGGGGGGGGCAATAACCATGGCCCATTACCAGCCTGAGAATATCAGCCACCAGCTGTTTGCTTTAGCTTGGCTGGTTGGTAATAATTTTAAATAAACGGTGTGGAGACCCTCCTAGTCTTGATAACCAACTTTGCTAACACTGACAGTTGAGGGTTGCAGCCCGCAGCTGTCAGTTTTTTTTTTCTTAAATGTATCTATTTAGAGAACAGGTGCCGGCTGATGAATACTCCCATCAGCCGGCGCCTACTCTCGCTGTTATTAGCGGCAGCAGGCGTAGGCTGATGGGAGTGGTACTTCCAGCAGCCAACGCCAGTGACCGAAGGTAAACCTTTTACCTCTGTTCACAGCTGTGTGCTCACGCTGTCATTTGACAGTGTGGGAAACGCAGTTCTCTGACTGGCAGTAATTTTACCGCAGATCAGAGGCAGTGTTTGACACGGTGTCATACACATGACAGCGCAAGAAACACCCGGTGTTCGGGGTGCCGAACCCGAACCGTAACACAGACTTCCAGGTGAAGTGCGTGCCCGAACAGTAAGTGTTCAGTACAGACCCCGAACTTTACTATTCGGGTTCATCCATCTCTAATCACAGATGATTCTTTCTTTGAGGTAAAACATTGCTTAAAAATAGGCAGTGAAATGTTTTACCTCACAAAAAGTTATCAGCTGTGTCTTTGTAATGTTTTTATACTCTCTTTTGCCTCCTTCCATACCCAGGAGATGTAGTGTGATGAGACCATAATCCTACACGGTAAGACACAGCCATTACACAGTACACAGTAGGGGCACATATACAAGATTATCTCAGTACAGGAACATTTTATTTAAACACATCCAATGGTGGAAATTATTATTATTCCAAGATGTAGTGATTAAAACAGACTATTGCTCATGGGAAAACCACTTTAAGGAAGAGCACCGAGCTCCCTAATGAGATTAACAACAGAAAAGGCCACTTTTACGCTGGATGTGAATCCATCAATATACCATAACCCTTAAACCCCCTGTCAAAGGTCTCTCACCCAGGCGAACCAGTCTTCTTGCTTTGCACAGATGAGGGGTTAACACCCCGAAACAACTGTCTGCAAATTAAGTTTTTGTTTGGCTTCTTTTCCCCCTAAGTCATGTGGCAAGGACCTTAAAAGGGCTGATACTGACTTTTGTGAATGCCATTTCCAATAGGTGGTGATAGAGTTCTTGACCTCATGCTCTCTGAAGAGGCCATTTTCAAATGTATAATAAAAGGAAATAAGATGGCGCTTGTTTACTTTGCATGGTACAATGAAAGTTTGTATAAAAGTAGCAGCCTAAACAGAAGGTACATAAAGATTTATTGTAAAATCCTAGCGGTGAGCCCACTACCAAGCAGGATGATGGGGGTTCCATATTTCATAAATGCTGTTGCTGCTGTGAACTATACCAAAGTGGATTAGATGGATGGTGTTTCTGCTGTCCATGTGTATGGACCGCTTGTACAGGAGTCTTTGACGCTCTCTGCAGCAATTGGGGGCATGTGAACCTAGTGCTCCCAATCAATGTGGGGCAGAGGAGTCAGACGCCTAACCTAAGGAGGAGCCATGAGTATGTTTTTCATGACTACCTGTTCATTTATTTAATATCAAAAATGTATTACAGAAGTTGTGTTTTATGATATAATACACAATAATTTGGGCTCTCTCTTGTAATTGCTGGAATTTCTGTTAGTCTAACAGATGATAGCGCTATTTGAATTGTCAGTGAAGAGTCTAATATAGCCATTTTTAAGCCGAAACACAGAGCTGGTTCTGCGGGGCAGCAAATTGGACAATAACCAGAAGTCGCCTTTTTCATAGAAGGCTCCTGAGGATGGGAACCCCGTGGAACAACCGTCATTTATGGTGATAATATATGTGCTGTATATGACGGTATTATTTTGGCACTACATGGTGGAGATTGAGGTCCCACATTGCTTGTTGCCCAGGAGCCCCAATTTCTGTAAAACTATTGACACTGACACATACTTTCATTATTTTGAAGATATTTCACGTGTTGCATTCATATGATAGTGGCGAGATGTGAAATACCAATAAAGACACTGGCGGTTACCTGTAATTATGAAACCAGTTAATAACCGTGCTGGTTTTCAGGTTCAGTTGTGTTGCAAGCTCTTCAATGGTTTTTGGGGAAGGATATGGCTTTTGCTGGTAAGCCCGTTTCAAAGCCTCTTTCTCCTCAGGAGCCAACACTACGCGCGGCTTCTTCAGCTGATGCTGTGGCTGCGGGCTGGAGCCCTGGCTGTAATCTATGCCTGTAGGAGGTGGCTCACAGGGCTGGCTGTCACTCACAGAGCTGTGCCTTCTCTTCATGTAAGCTGGAAGAAACAACATTTCATGGGTTATGAGCAGGCTAAAAACTGGTCAACACTGCCATTACCAATACTGTATATAATAACACAATAGGTACTACCTTCCATAAAATACTACAAAAATAAAAAACAAATATATGTATGTATGTATGTATGTATATAGCTGCCTTACACAATCTGGATATTCAAGGCACAGGTACTACCTTCCAAAAAATACTAAAAGATTCTATATATACAGTATATATATATATATATACACAGTATATATATATATATATATATATATATATATATATATATACACATACATACACACACACACATATATATCTTTTTTATTGTATTTTTTGGAAGGTAGTACCTATGCCTTGAAGAAAAAAAAAAAAAAATTATGTGTGTGTGTGTGTGTGTGTGTGTGTGTGTGTGTGTGTGTGTGTGTGTGTGTATGTATGTATGTATGTATGTATGTATGTATGTATGTATGTATGTATATATATATATATATATATATATATATATATATATATATATATAATTTTTTTTTTTCAAGGCACAGGTACTACCTTCCGAAAAATACTAAAAGATATATAAAATCTTTTAGTATTTTTTGGAAGGTAGTACCTATGCCTTGAAAAAAAAAAAAATAAATTATATATATATATATATATATATATATATATATATATATATATATATACACACACACACACACACACACACACACATATATATATCTTTTTTATTGTATTTTTTGGAAGGTAGTACCTATGCCTTGAAAAAAAAAAAAAAAAAATTAGATATATTATATATACACACATACATACATGCACACACACACACAAAGTACATACATATATATATATATATATATATATATATATATATATATATATATATATATATATATATATATATATATATATATATATATATATATATACAGGGGTTGGGCAAAATAATGGAAACACCTGGAAACATCAACAAAATCGGTAATTAGACCTACCGGTAATTGTGTTTCCAGGAATCCATCCTGACAGCACACTGGAGGACGTCCTTCTTATCCGCTGTGGGACAGGAAACCACGAGAGCTTAAAAGGACCCTCCCCTTACCACCCTTCAGTGATTTCACAAAGTAACACATCTGGAAGGATGCAAAAGCATAGACTTTTATTTAAACCAACATTCCTCATACATATGTTACATCACAGTTGTATGGAAAGTGTTTCATAGAGAGGGAACTACTAGTGCTGTCAGGATGGATTCATGGAAACACAATTACCGGTAGGTCTAATTACCGTTTTCCAGGTCACCACCTGACAGCACACTGGAGTAGTAAGTAGTACCAAAGGATATTGGTCCTAGGGTGGGACTACTGCGTGGAGTACTTTTCTCCCAAATGCTAATTGTGTGGAGGCCACGTCTAGTTTATAGTGCTTAGAGAAAGTACTGAGACTGGCCCAAGATGCTCCTCTGCAGATCTGTTCTGCCGAGGCTCCCCCCCTCTCTGCCCATGATGCGGCCATGGCTCTAGTTGAGTGGTCTCTAAGGCTCCCCAGGGGGCTCTGACCCTGTGCTCTATAAGTTGTGCTAACAATGGATCTAATCCACCTTGCTATTGTGGATTTCGACGCCTTCTTCCCTTTATTAGGGCCTCTGTACTGGACAAAGAGATTATTATCCTGCCTCCAAGGCCTGGTTGCGTCCAGGTACCTAAGTACTGTTTCCCTGACATCCAGGTTATGGTAAGCTTTCTCCTTGCTATTTTTGGGGAACTGACAAAATGAAGGGAGCACTACCTCCTGATTCATGTTTGAGTCTGAGATAACCTTGTGGATAAAGGCCGGGCCGAGTCTTAGGACTAACCGGTCGTCGAATACTTGTAAGTAGGGATCTTGGACCGATAGGGCCTGATGTTCCCCTAGTCTTTTGGCTGACGCAACTGCCACTAGGAAAGCCGTTTTCAGTGAGAGGTTACCGATATCTATTTCTACCCCTAGCTGGTATGGCTGCTTACATAGCGCATTGAGGACTAGGATAAGGTCCCAAGGAGGGACGGTCTTTCTTATTAAGGGCTTAAGCCTCTGCACAGCCCTCGAGAACCGGGCTATCCAAGGGTGTGATGATAGGGTTGTGTCAT
The DNA here is from genome assembly GCF_039654945.1 of Dendrobates tinctorius. NCBI lineage: Eukaryota > Metazoa > Chordata > Amphibia > Anura > Dendrobatidae > Dendrobates > Dendrobates tinctorius. The sequence continues at coordinate 32,690,152 of NW_027361684.1, read as the reverse complement.
AGAACACGCTTAAGGCCGCAATCTGCACTCTCAGAGTGCTGGGTCTAAGGCCCTTCTTGAACCCTGCCTGCAAGAAGTCAAGTATCATTGGGATGTCAGGTTGGTCAGTCTCGACTGTCGCCTCTCCACAAAAGCTGCAGAATTTTTTCCAGATTTGATTATATATCGCTGCGGTCACGGGTTTTCTACTCACTTGTAGGGTAGATATAACTTCATCCGATAGCCCCCTTGCTCTTAGGACCTGCCGCTCAAGATCCAGGCTGATAACTGGAGCGCTTCTGGCCTTTGGTGGAAGACCGGACCCAGGTGCAGGAGGTCCTGTCTTCTTGGCAGGAGAATGGGTTCCTCCTGCGATATCTTCCTGAGTAGGGGAAACCAACTCCTTCTTGTCCAGTAGGGCACCACTAATATGACTCTGGCTCTGTCCTCGTAAATTTTCCTGAGAACTCGTGAAATGAGAGCGAGGCGGGAAGGCATATAACAGGCCTCTGCTCCAGGACTGTGATAGAGCATCTATCCCTGTCGGGCTTCCCAGAGGGTTCAGAGAGTAGAAGGCTTGGACTTTTGTGTTGTTTGTCCGCGAATAGGTCTATCTCTAGCTGTCCCCCACGGTCGCATAGGCTGTTGAACACTTCGTCGTTGAGTTCCCATTCGGTTGCGGTTATTCTTCTTCTGCTGAGGAAGTCCGTGACCTGGTTCCTGGTGCCCTCCAGATGTACTGCTGAGATTGAGAGGACCTCTTTTTCCACCCATCTGAAGACCTGGGTCTGCTAGGAGTTGCAGCGCTGGATGTCTTGGTCCGCCCTGGTGACGGAGAAAGGCTACTGTCGTGGTATTGTCTGACAGTATTTTGACGTGCTTGTTCTTTACCAAAGACCGGGCGGCGAGAAGTACCTTCCAGACCGCATGTAGTTCTCTGAAGTTGGAGGACCTGTTGCTGTCCTCCGGACTACATCGTCCCTGGTGGTGTCTTCCTTTGACGTGTCCGCCCCAGCCTTGTAGACTCGCGTCCGTTGTCACTACGATTTCCGGAGACTGGATCCACGAGACATCGGTTTTTAAGTTTCTCAGAGAAGTCCACCATAGCAGCGACTTTCTGACTCGGGGAGTTAATTGTATTTTCTTGTCTAGTGAGTTCTGCTTCCTGTCCCAGAACGCTAGGACTGACCGTTGTAAGTCGTGGGAGTGGAATTGACTCCACCTGATGCAGGAAATGCACGAGGTCATCAGCCCCAGGATTCTCATTACGTCTCTGATTGATACCCGGTTGTTTGAAAACTGACGAATCTTCTTTGGCATGCTGGCCTGCTTTTCCTCTGGTAGATAGGACATTCTTCTTTCTGAGTCTAGCATGACCCCCAAAAATTTTATTCTGGGCTTGGGTATGAGATCTGACTTTGACCAATTTATGATCCAACCCAGCCTCTGCAGTGTGGAGATTGAAGACTGACAGTCGACCCTGAGCTGGGCTACCGAATCGGCTACGATTAAGAAGTCATCTAAGTAAGGGACCACCGTGACGTTTCGAGCTCTTAGGTAGGCCACTACCTCTACCATTAATTTTGTGAAGACTCTTGGGGCTGATGCTAGGCCGAAGGGGAGGCAGCAAAACTGGTAGTGGTGTATCCTGCCCTCTTTTTCGACCGCAAACCTGAGATACTTTTGATGGTCTGGGTAGATGGGAACGTGGTAATACGCGCTTTTTAGATCTAGCGTGCACATTTCCACTGCTTTTCCCAGAAGAGGAATCGTGGATCTTATTGATTACATCTTGAAGCGTTTGTATGTTACCCACTTGTTTAGGGGCTAGAGATTTATTATTGTTCTGGTCTCCCCCGATGTTTTTTTTTTATCGAGAAGAGGTTCGAGTAGTGTCCTCTCCCCTCTTCTTGGCGGGTACCGGAACAATAGCCTCTATTCTCCAGGAGATCCTGCATGTCCAACCACATGGGGGTAGCCGAACTGAGTCGAGAGCTGGTCACTAAGAATCTGTTCGGGGGGAGGGAATTGAATTCTATCCTGTACCCCTGCAAAATGACCTGTAGTACCCAGGGGCTGGTGGTAACCTCCTGCCATTCTCTCCCGAACTTGAGCAACCAACCCCCTACTCTGGTGGCATCATTTTCTTCGGGAGTTGGACTCTGGGCCGGAGAAGATGGTATCCCTATTCCTACTTCTGCCCTCACCTCCTTTGGGGTAGCTCCATCGATCCGATTTCCCCTTCCCTCTGTAGTCCATTCTCTGGTTGTAACGGGGTCTACGAAAGGGCTGATACTTTCTACGCATCTCTTCGGGGAAACCCTTTTTTTCGTCTGACGTCTTCTCTAAAATATCATCAAGCACGGGCCCGAAGACTCTTCCCCCGAGAAGGGAATTGAGCACAGCTTATTCTTTGAGTGCATGTCACCCGACCAACTTTCAAACCAGATAGCTCTTCTGGCTGCGTTGGACAGAGACTGACTTCTGGCCGTGAACCTAACGGACTCTGCCGAGGCGTCAGCCAAAAACACTGTAGCTAACTTTAACAAGGGGAGGGATTTCAGGATGGTTTCCCTCGGGGTTCTATCCAACAGGTGCTCCTCCAAATCATCTATCCACAGATGCATGGAGCGTGCTACTGATGTCGCAGCTATATTCGTTTTTATTAACTCTCCCAGGCCCTCTTTAAGAGCCCGTCTGCCTTCCGATCCAAGGGCTCCTTTAAGTGTGAGGAGTCCTCGAACGGAATCGCCCTTTTTTGACACTTTCACTACTGGGATATCTACTTTGGGGATCTCTTCCCAGACCTTGACCTCCTCTGGGTCAAACGGCAGGCGAAGTCTGAAGTCTCTAGGGATAGTCAGTCTCTTCTCTGCTTCCTCCCACTCGTCCAGTATCATCGCCCGTATATGGGTGTTTACTGGGAAGACCATCGAAGTCTGGGAGCGCAACCCCCCAAACATTTCATCCTGTATTGAGAGAGTAGCCGGGGGTTCCTCGATCTGCATAGTCTGCCGCACTGCCCCCAAAAGTTCGTTCGTATCCCCGGACAAAAAAAGGTATTTCCTTCCCCTTTCTAGGTGCTCTCTGATTTCTTCCTCTTCTACGTCTGATTCGGACCGGATGTCCTCAGAAGAGGTGTCCGACTCCCTATGCCTCTTTCTGGATGCCTGGGGGTTCACCTGCGGGGTCTGGGGAACGGCCAAGCCTGACATCGCCCTCATGTTAGACATGAGTGTCTTCCCCCCACTATGCGCTTTGTACAGGCATCACAGAGGGCTTTTTTCCACGTGTCCTTTAGCTTCTTAGAGCAAACCGGACACTTCTTATCCTTCCTCCTGGGCTCCTTTCTTTCTGAGGCGGAGGTCCCCCCTGGAGACATATAAAATACGCGTTCTGTGGGGGTCTGCCTTACTGGGGCCCTGTAGTGACCTCTTCTGAGGTTACTCACGTGACCCTGGCTCTCCGGTCCCGTCTCCATCTTTGCTTGGTCCTCCATCCTTGGATAGGGAGGACTGTTGTGGCTGTGACCACACCTGTTGCTGCTGCGCTGTCGATCTGCTCCACAGGAGAAGACGCCTGCCCCCTTCTCGGTGGTCCTATACGGGCTGCGGCCTGACGCCGGGCGGTCGCAACCTGGAAGCCGCGCGCGACACGGAAGTAACGCGCCCGGGCTGATGCGGCCGGAAGTGACGTGTCCCGGCCCTGACGACGCGGCCCGGAAGTGACGCGCCTTGGCCCTGACGACGCGGCCATAAGTGACGCGGCCGCGTTCCCTGTAGGAATGTACCCCACTCCGGTCCCGTTCGCGTCCATGGGGGGGGGTTTTCGGTGATCCACTGCCGGGGTCCGCTTGTGGGGCCAGCGGAACTCCACAGAGGCGGCCCGGGCTTCAGGGACATCGGCGGCGGTGGCGTATGGGGTCGAGAGCCCCGGGCAGGAGGAAGCGACCTCATCTCCAGGAGCAGCGCTACACTGGATGAGCTGAGGGACCCTCTGCCGGGTGTCAGCACCAGAATTCTTGAGGTAGGAAGGGAAAAGGCTGGCGCCCACGATCCTAACCATCTGCGTGGAACGGTCGGATCTTCTCTCGTCGTTCCTATCCGCAGTGGGACAGGAAAAACACTGAAGGGTGGTATGGGGAGGGTCCTTTTAAGCTCTCGTGGTTTCCTGTCCCACAGCGGTTAAGAAGGACGTCCTCCAGTGTGCTGTCAGGTGGTGACCTGAAAGTTAGTTTAATATGGTGTAGGTCCACCTTTTGCGTCGATTACAGCCTCAATTCTCTGAGGTATGGATTCATACAAGGTGTGAATTGTTTCCAAAGGAATTGTAGCCCATTCTTCAATTAAAACACACTCCAGTTCTTTGAGCGACGATGGCTGCGGAAATCGACGTCTAACTTGAATCTCTAAAATCGACCATAAATGCTCAATAATGTTGAGGTCTGGGCATTGTGGGGGCCAGATGAGATGCTGAACTTCATTACAATGTTCCTCGTGCCATGCTTTAACGATTCTAGCTGTATGAATTGGTGCATTATCATCCTGAAAGATGGCGTTCCCACGCGGGAACAGTGCTTGAACCAAAGGATGCACTTGGCCGCCCTAAATAATCTCGGCTGTTAATTCTTCCATGAAGGGATATCATTGGCCCGGCGGATCTCCACGAAATAGCACCCCAGATCATCACAGAACCTCCGCCATGTTTTACGGTTTGGAGAAGGCAGTCTGGATGGAATGCTTCTTTCGGCTGTCTCCAAACGTACACTCGGCCGGAGGTCGAAAATAGGGTAAACGATTATTCGCCTGAGAATATTACATGTTTCCACTGCTCGAGGGACCAATTCTGGAGGTTTCTACACCACTCTAAACGCTTGGAAACATTTGTCATTGAGAGCAGTGGTTTTCTAATTGCAGCTCTTCCGTGGAATCCAAATTTGTGCAGCTCCCGACGAACATTTTTCGTGGAAACTGGGTTCTGTAGGTGTTCATTGAGCTCAGCAGTGATTTTTGGAGCCGTGGTCTTCTCAGCAGTGATTTTCGGAGCCGTGGTCTTGCGATCCTCTCTCACAATTCGCTTTAGAGTCCGACGGTCTCTCTCAGTCAACTTCGACTTTCGGCCGGACCTGTGCTTTGCTGCGGACGTTTTTCCTTCTCTTTCAAACGCCGTCATTACTTTGGAGACAGTACCTCTTGACACGCTAAGCATTCGGGCACTTTCTGTTACACTAGCGCCTGCCATACGAGCACCAACAATTTGGCCTCTTTGAAAATCCGAGAGGTCTGCCATTGGTATCAGGTTCTCATCAATGTTCTTACAATTCTGCAAAACAAACAGTTAATTTACATACACATATCACATAACACAAATAATCAACTACAAAACATTACCATAAGTCACGGTTTGCATATTTATAACATGTTCGAAGATTATGATGCCAAAACGTTAGGCATTTCCATTATTTTGTCCAACCCCTGTATATACACACATATTATATACTATATACACGCACATGTATATATGTACACATACATTCAATTCAAAGCTTTATTTGCAGGACCTAATAAACACTAGTTTTGTCAAAGCATGTGTACAGTAGGGAATAGGGAGTAGGGACTGTGGGGATAATGGGTGGGGACTGAAGGAATGATGGATGGGGTGTATATATACACACACACACACATATATATATATATATACATACACACACACACATATATGGCCATATATATATATATATATATATATATATATAGCCATATATATATATATATATATATATATATATATATACACACACATATACACACACATATACACTCACTGGCCACTTTATTAGGTACACCTGTCCAACTGTGTGTTAAGACTTAATTTCTAATCAGCCAATCACATGGCGGCAACTCAGTGCATTTAGGCATGTAGACATGGTCAAGACAATCTCCTGCAGTTCAAACCGAGCATCAGTATGGGGAAGAAAGGTGATTTGAGTGCCTTTGAACGTGGCATGATTGTTGGTGCCAGAAGGGCTGGTCTGAGTATTTCAGAAACTGCTGATCTACTGGGATTTTCACGCACAACCATCTCTAGGGTTTACAGAGAATGGTCCGAAAAAGAAAAAAAATCCAGTGAGCGGCAGTTCTGTGGCCGGAAATGCCATGTTGATGCCAGAGGTCAGAGGAGAATGGGCAGACTGGTTCGAGCTGATAGAAAGGCAACAGTGACTCAAATTGCCACCCGTTACAACCAAGGTAGGCAGAAGAGCATCTCTGAACGCACAGTGCGTCGAACTTTGAGGCAGATGGGCTACAGCAGCAGAAGACCACACCGGGTACCACTCCTCTCAGCTAAGAACAGGAAACTGAGGCTACAATTTGCACAAGCTCATCGAAATTGGACAGTAGAAGATTGGAAAAACGTTGCCTGGTCTGATGAGTCTCGATTTCTGCTGCGACATTCGGATGGTAGGGTCAGAATTTGGCGTAAACAACATGAAAGCATGGATCCATCCTGCCTTGTATCAACGGTTCAGGCTGGTGGTGGTGGTGTCATGGTGTGGGGAATTTTTTCTTGGCACTCTTTGGGCCCCTTGGTACCAATTGAGCATCGTTGCAACGCCACAGCCTACCTGAGTATTGTTGCTGACCATGTCCATCCCTTTATGACCACAATGTACCCAACATCTGATGGCTACTTTCAGCAGGATAATGCGCCATGTCATAAAGCTCGAATCATCTCAGATTGGTTTCTTGAACATGACAATGAGTTTACTGTACTCAAATGGCCTCCTCAGTCACCAGATCTCAATCCAATAGAGCATCTTTGGGATGTGGTGGAACGGGAGATTCGCATCAGGGATGTGCAGCCGACAAATCTGCGCCAACTGTGTGATGCCATCATGTCAATATGGTCCAAAATCTCTGAGGAATGCTTCCAGCACCTTGTTGAATCTCTGCCACGAAGAATTGAGGCAGTTCTGAAGGCAAAAGGGGGTCCAACTCGTTACTAGCATGGTGTACCTAATAAAGTGGCCAGTGAGTGTATATATACTAGCTGAAGAGCCCGGCGCTGCCCGGGCATAGTAACTAACTGTGGTTAGTTATAGCAAATTATAATTATCCTCCAACCCATAGTCCCGTGCCCATATGCCCATCATACATATCCTCCATCCCATAGTCGAGTGCCCATATACCCATCACACATCCTCCATCCCATAGTCCCATGCCCATATACCCATCATACATATTCTCCATCCCATAGTCCCATGCCCATATACCCATCATACATATTCGCCATCCCATAGTCCCATGCCCATATACCCATCACATCCTTCATCTCATAGTCCAATGCCCATATACCCATCATACATATCCTCCATCCCATAGTCCCGTGCCCATATACCCATCATACATATCCTCCATCCCATAGTCCAGTGCCCATATACCCATCACACATCCTCCATCCCATAGTCCCTTGCCCTTATACCCATCACACATCCTCCATCCCATAGTCAAACATTGTGACATCATTATGAGGGGCGGGGCTTGATACGCACACACTTTTTCCCCAGTATGTAGATAGGGGCAAAATTAATTGGTGAATTGGAACGCGCGGGGTTAAAATTTCGCCTCACAACATAGCTTAGGACACTCTCGGTGTCCAGACGTGTGACTGTGCCCAATTTTGTGGCTGCAGCTGCGACGGTGCGGATGCCTATCCCGGACATACACACACTTGAGCTTTATATAATAGATATTGATATATATATGCCTTGTATATCCATGTTGCACCAACACCAAAGTAAGGAATATCAGTCACATCATGAAAACCCACAAGAACAGGAATATACAGGTATTCGTATGTTAAAAAAAAAAAAAAAAAGTCACATATTTGTAATTAGGTGCATGGTGCAGATTGAATGAGAAAATTAGCATCTATTGGCAGATAGCAATCAGAGGGTAAAGTCTCCTGATGCATACTTTTGTAGGGAGAAACCTCACAGGTATAACAGCTTCCTCAAGGGGGCAAGTGTGTGTAAAAGGAATAAAATAAATGATAATACCTAGTTGTTAATTGTTTTCCAGGAGAAATGAAGTAAAGACACAATTCAGCGTTCTAAGCGAAGATACTAAAAATTGTTCGGAGAGCAGCCAGGCCATTTTAATGAATAGTGTTTAAAAGACCGTAACCGAGAACCAAAATGTCGCAAGAAAGACATACACACAAAGATGGCAATATTTCCAGCTCCCTGAATAAGATGTCTAGTCTCATATTTTATTATCAATTTAATTAGAACTTTAAAGGACATCTGTCAGCACATTTCTACGTATTACCATAGTGGTATGGCTATATATCTTTTTTTTTTGTAGCTACCCTATGTGCCAGTCATGAGAAATCTAGTGTGGCAGCCATATGCAAATTTGGCTGCAAGTGCACCGGGGTACACTTGGTATAAGCAGTCCCAGTGCACTGACACGCCCCCACTGCACTTCCAGTCTGATTTGCATATGATTTCCACTTTACATATTTCTCATGTGGGGCACATCATAATTCTACTAAAAAAGGGCCTATACAGCCATAAAACTACTTCTATTTAAGAATATTAACAGAAACTAATAATGAGTAATTGAAGGATGTGCTCATTGTATTTTGCCATTTTAACTACAACCCCTGGCAAAAATTATGGAACCACCGGCCTTGGAGGATGTTCATTCAGTTGTTTAATTTTGTAGAGAAAAAGCAGATCACAGACATGGCACAGAACTAAAGTCAATTCAAATGGCCACTTTCTGGCTTTAAGAAACACTAAAAGAAATCAAGAACAAAAAATGTGGTAGTCAGTAATGGTTACTTTTAAAAACCAAGCATAGGGGAAAAATTATGGAATCACTCAATTCTGAGGGAAAAAAATTATGGAATCATGAAAAACAAAGAAACAAACTTAACACACCAACACATCATTAGTATTCTGTTGCACCACGTCTGGCTTTTATAACAGCTTGCAGTCTCTGAGGCATGGACTTAATGAGTGTCTAACAGCACTCTTCATCAATCTGGCTCCAACTTTCTCTGATTGCTGTTGCCAGATCAGTTTTGCAGGTTGGAGCCTTGTCATGGACCATTTTCTTCAACTTCCACCAAAGATTTTCAATTGGATTGAGATCCGGACTATTTGCAGGCCATGACATTGACCTCATGTGTCTTTTTTTCAAGGAATGTTTGTACAGTTTTTGCTCTATGGCAGGATGCATTATCATATTGAAAAATGATTTCATCATCCCCAAACATCCTTTCAATTGATGGGATAAGAAAAGTGTCCAAAATATCAACATAAACTTGTGCATTTATTGAAGATGTAATGACAGCCATCATCTATGACTATGGAAATTTGCATGTTCTCTACAGGCAGTCATCTTTATAAATCTCATTGGAACGGCACCAAAAAAAAGTTCCAGCATCATCACCTTGCCCAATGCAGATTCACGATTCATCACTGAATGTGACTTTCATCCAGTCATCCACAGTCCACGATTGCTTTTCCTTAGACCATTGTAACCTTGTTTTTTTCTGTGTAGGTGTTAATGATGGCTTTCATTTAGCTTTTATGTATGTAAATCCCATTTCCTTTAGGCGGTTTCTTACAGATCGGTCACAGACATTGACTCCAGTTTCCTCCCATTCGTTTCTTATTTGTTTTGTTGTGCATTTACTGTTTAGGAGACATATTGCTTTAAGTTTCCGGTCTTGACGCTTTGATGTCTTCCTTGGTCTACCAGTATGTTTGCCTTTAACAACCGTCCAATGTTGTTTGTATTTGGTCCAGATTGTAGACACAGCTGACAGTGAACAACGAACAGCTTTTGCAACATTACCGCGAGAATTCCGGAATTCCATTCCACGGGAAAATCGCATTTTAAATTCCCGCGGAAAAACTAGCATTTTGCAAGCTTAATTAGCTTGCAAAATGCTAGCGTTTTCCAAGCGATCTGTAGCATCGTTTGGAGAACTGATTGACAGGTTGGTCACACTCGTCAAACAGTGTTTGACAAGTGTGACCAACTTTTTACTATGGAGGCTGCCTATGCAGCATCAGTAGTAACAGATAAAATGTTAAAAAAAAAAAAAAAAAAAAAAAAAAAAAAATTTGTTATTCTTACCTTCCGACGTCCCGCGCAG
>NW_027361684.1:32062500-32075000 GCF_039654945.1 Dendrobates tinctorius | reverse complement strand
TGCTGCATTAACTCATTCTAACTGTCAATATAACCTTTTGCTACTCATTCAGATCATGTGAAAATATAATATTTGTGTCATTCTCAAAACTTTTGGCCATGACTGTATAGGTTAACTGCGAGAGAAACCCTTCACTGCTTCCAAGCCTGGCATTACCCTCCCTGGAGGAAGGCAAAGCCACTGTGGCAGCCATACTCCTGGGGGCGCCACAGATACACCATTTGAAAGGTAAACTTGCTCCCTTCAGCAAGAAAACAGCCAAACAAACCGCACATTCACAATTTTATCACTAAATACAGTTTAAACACTCATTTTCATAAACCTGCAGAAAGACACAAGGACCTGCAGGTGGCACCTAAACTGGAAAACATTTTTTGGCCTCTACTTATCAAAACAATTTATTGTATTACCAATCTACATATATAAATACCTGTCTGTGTTCATCAGCTCATGAAATACATTTACATTTGACCAGCTTGCTTTTTGCTGAAATTGCCGAAAAACGAAAATGTTAAGGGTCTTAGACAAGGGTCATTTTTTTTTAAACAAACATCTCAAAATGTTTTCACGACTTAAATAGAAAAAAATACAAGCTTTCTATCACCATAATCATACTGACCTGGAGAATCATGTTGACTAGTCTTTTTTTCCATACAATAAATACCATAAACACAATACCCAAAAATCAATTTTGGACTGGAAATGTGTTTTTTTTCCCGCAACTTCTTGACACTTGACATTTTTTTCCATTGTTCTAGTGAACTGAGTGTTAAAATTAGTGGTGCCATTCAAAAATCTAACTCGCCCTGCCAAAAACAAGCCCTCATGTGGCTATGTGAATTTAATCGTTATGTCGGCAAGGGGTTAAAAAAGAGAGTTATAATATTATTCCTGTGATTTATGTTTAATATAGATGGCATACATGTTGGTTTTTGGGAACTATATTTAATTTTTTTTTCTTGGGCTTTTGTCCTTGGTGCTTGAGCATGTGATAGTAAATGATTAATGTTGCTGTTGTTATAACTGAATTGAAGTACAGGACAAGTTTTACTTGACATGATGAAGGTCTTCGGATTTGAGAGTTATTTTAGCAGCACTTCAGAGTAAGTACACTAGAGAACAGATGTCTGAGATGGGAATTAAACTTAATTCTTCCACTTCATGTTGGAAATGTCAGCAAAAGAGCTGGCAAGATTAGGTGATATCATTGTTATCTAACCGTTAATATTAATTGGTGCTGTGTCACAACGGTAGATCACAACCTGGATTACTCAAAGTTATAAGTCCACATTTTATATCGAGAGTTAGATTAATAAATTAAGCTAGTTTTTTAATAAACCTAGTCATATCAATGGGAATTGTGACTTTTTAGAAAGATTTTACAAAATTAAGAAATGTGAGAGGTATGCAGAGAATGAACAAAAGATTGTAAGTGATTGGATAAGTGATTTATAAATGATCTACAAATCAGGTAGAACCACTCCATTCTCATGACGCTGCCATACTTCCCTAATGTCTTCCTTGCTGAGGTCCTCCCTTGATCTATGTTTCCCTAAACTGTGCATATGTGTAGGTGTGTTAATATATTCTAAGTAGAAAAAGTTTTGCCAGCTCACGAACTGTCAGAGTCCAGGGAAATCACTCGTGCGAGGAAGAGAAAAAATAGAAAAAAGATATTCCCAGTCCCTGGTAAAATTTCTGTAAACTTAATTCCATCAAAGATTAAAAAGTATCATTCTGGTACAAAGCAGAAATGCCGAAAGTGAGTGGTATGGCAGATACATTGATGATACAATGCTCATATGGCGTGGCGATGTGTCTGCCATACCACTCTTTGGTCAGTATATCAACACAAACAATTTTAATTTGCATTTTACTTTGGTTCATCACCATTCTGTTATATCTTTTTTTATTTAAATTTGACAGGTGTTTCTGGGGATTTTATTATTACATTCATTTTTTGTAAATCTTCAACGGGCAATTCGCAAGCTAACAGCATACATCCGAAACATGGTGTCAAGGCAATCTATGTAGGTGAACATATTCATGCCAAGCATAGCTGCAGCAATTCCTCTGATTGTAATGAGAAACTATCACAACAACACCAGATTAAAAGGGCGTGTTTATTCTAATTGGATGTTGAGTAGAGCGCAAAACATTGTCGCAAATAAAAACTGCTCGGAACTTATTGATTACTATAGAATCAAATTTTCGAAAGAAAATAAATTTGACCAACCTGTTATTTCTACCCAATTTAGTTCCCAATTTTGTAAAATCAAACAAATTATTCATGAATATTTGCCCAAACTGCAGGAGGATGACGTTCTTGCTTCTATCCTGTAGTCTGGGTGCGTAGTAATGGCTAAGAACACACCCTCACTGGGCAATCTTCTTTTTTTCAATCCCCGATCTAGCAATGATGCAAAAAAGACATGGCTTGCCCATAGAGCTTTTTCTGCTGGTATAAGGCAAGCAGGCATGCATCACAATGTGCATCTTTTTTCAGTTGTTGAGGGAGGGCTAAATTAACCCTTCACAGTTGATCCAGTGATTTCCAAATTAGTTCATAGGGCATTGCTAGCAACTGGGAATGACCACACGGAGACGGGGGTCTCTGTACGGGAGCATCAAGGCAGATCACTAACCCTCTTTATTATGTCACCTTTTTATAGTATTTTGCTTAATTATGCAAAGTACTCTGCAACCAATAGCATAGTCATAATACATTCACTTTATAAGCCAATAGTATTGCAAGAAAATCGGAATATGTCCCTAGCTGTGTGACATAGAAAATAGAACAATAGCACATTCTTTTAGGGTCTCATATCTCATATCTTGTACAAGCTAGAACAGTCTAGTTTCATAACAGCTGCGAACTTTCACCTAATTACAAAATTTATCTTGTAAACAACAAAATGGCGTCGCAAGCACAAAAATGGAGTCTGAAGAACAAGATATCCCGTACATCTGAATACTGTACTTCACAATCCCCTCTAGATAAATTTTGTTAACACATATGCAGCATCAGAGGTGCTATCCCAAGACAACAGTTTGAGGGGTACTGCTCTTCACATGACTGATGCTGTGTTATCAGTCATGGCTGTCGCGGTGCACCCATCCCCCTTGTATACTGCAATTTACAAATAACAATTTTGATAACTGTGGTGGAGATCTTTTTTTTGTAGGTAGCCATGTGCTTGGCTTCAACATCTTCATCAAATAGCCTTTTAAGATCGGTGCAGAGAAGAGCAGGGGCAATGACACTTTGGTATCATCATTAGCTGTTTCATTGCAGAATTTCCTAATACATACAACAAGGATACAGGCAGCAATATGCAACAAGCTTTGCAAGATCCCAGCTATCCAACCCCAATTCCCTTAAACCAATTGGCTGGATTGAGTAAGGAGAAAGTGTCTGACCACCAACTGTCCTTATTACGATCATTGTCTTTATCGTATTGATCTCTGAGTCTTTGAATGTCTTCTAACTTTAACTTTAACTTCTACCAATAATAATATGGAAAATGCGGAAAACCAAAACATTATGCCCCCTTTATTTGCTATTGGCTTGTTGGGTGATGAGGAGGACTTGATAGGGACCATCATACAAGGGTTCTAGTCCGCGCTTCCTGACATGCCTTTTCACGACTACCAAATCACCAGGCTTCAGATTATGACAGGTGTCGGTTTCTGCTGAATCTGGAAAAGAAGCGGAAACTAGAACATAAGTGTTAGCAAGATTTTACTAAGCTGAATAACACATTGAACAGCCTGGTCAGTTTCTTCTGAATACTGCTGAGGCTGGAAATTTGCAACGGGGGGCCTAGTACCAAACAATATCTCATATGGGGACAGGCCATGTTTTGCAATAGGGGTAGTATGAATGTGGTATAGTACAATGGGTAGGAGTTCTGGCCATGGAGCCGTAGTCTCCTGCATCATTTTGGTCAATTGTCCCTTCAGTGTGTCGTTCAGCCTCTCAACTTTCCCACTGGATTGTGGGTGGTACCGAGTATGGAGGGCTACAGTGGATCCAAGCATTGTCAGAACTTCTTGGTACATATGAGAAGAAAAGGCAGGGCCTTGATCACTTTCAACAACTTCTGGAACCCCATATCTGCATATGACTTCCATCACCAGTTTCTTCGCTGTGGTTTTTGCAGTCATGTTGGCAACAGGGAATGCTTCCGGCCAACTGGAGAACCGGGGCCCAGTAGAATTTTTGCACCAGTGCGAGGGCCTGATTTTTTTTTCCTCGATGTGTAGGTCCATGTGCCCATGTGGCAATAGCAGGGTACATTCGCTTAGGGAGACACACGAGTTGGCCCTTTTTCCAGAGATCATTATCCATACGTGCCCCATCAGTCTTCCATTGCTTCACCTCTTCCTTTGGAGACATTCTCTGCATCGCCATTAAGCGGTCTCGCAGGGTCCGACATAAAACTTCAGTCTGTTGTAGATCATCAGGTTCTTGAAGGGTCAGTGCTTCTTGTAACTGTTTACGTTGAGAGCGTGTGGTAACCACAACTGGTATGGTTGGTTCAACGGGTAAGAGAGCGGCGGCTTTTGCTTGCATATCCGCAAATGCGTTGCCAACAGTCTGTGGACCGTGCACCTTAACTTTGATAATTGCCACCTGAGTAGGTAATTTGAGCGAACCCATGAGGGTTTTAACAGCTTCAGCATTTTTCACAGGGGTTCCGGCAGTAGTAATAAACTCTTGATTGGCCCATAGAGCCCCAAAATTGTGAGCAATACCAAATGCATACCGTGAGTCCATGTATATATTAGCCTGTCTGTTCTTGGCCAAAGTACATGCAGTAGACAGAGCCTGGAGTTTTGCTTCTTGTGCTGACTGTGAGGGCGGGAGCGCAGCTGCGTGCACTACAGTGTCCTCTGTGGTAACAGCATATCCCGTGTGGAATCTACCAAACTTGTCAGCATACCTTGAACCGTCCGTGTATAACACCAGATCGGGATTTGGGAGTGAATTCTCACTACTGACATTTGGTGGAGTAGCTGTTTCTTCTATCAGGAGTTGGGAACAATCATATTGGAGGTAATCCTCATCACTGCCATCTTTCCTTACAGTTCATTATACTGTCTTTCAAGGCATTGTAAAGGGGTTCAATTATACGGGATGCATCCGGTATCCACTGACAAAAATAAGTACATAATCCAAGAAAACGCTGGAGTTCAGTTTCATCTTTTGGGAAAGGAAGGGAGCTGACAGCTATTTTTCTTTCTTCTGCTAGGAGTCTGGCACCCCGAAGGAGACAGTGACCCAAAAATATCACTTGACCAAGGCAGAACTGAAGTCCTGAGGCCGAAACCCGACAGTTAAGTGCTGCCAGATGCTTGAGGAGGCTAACAGTGGCAGAAATGGCAAAAGACACCTGCTCATATTTTTTTTGCAAACTGGTTGGGACTGTTTTGGGCCCCTTGTGGCATAACTGTGGAAAGGCATGCAAAATACAGATTTCCTCACTGTCTTCATCAGCATAGGGATTATGTAACGTAAGAACCATCTGACCATCATCTTGGAATTGTGTTCTGGAGCGGAACTGTGATAATAAATCTGCCCCTAGTAAATTTACTGGAGATGTGGGAAAGATTACGAACTGAGCAGTAACCTCGGGGAAGGTTCCCATAGGGTTCGGTTTTGTAAAAATATGTTTATTGGGTCTACCATCTACTCCGATTAAAACAGTGGGAGTATGACAATTTCTCTGAAAGTGTCCGAGTCGGGCACAGCGCCAGCATTGGCAGGGAGGGGCTGGGGAGAAAGGTTCCTAGTCATAGGATTAGGAGCTGAAGTCTGAGGGGGGGCCAGAGTTTGCTGTGTGCTCTACTGATACTGATAAGGGACTGGCTGTGTACTCACAGCCGCACTGAGCACGATGGTGGGGCTGGAGCGGCTCCTAGTTTGCTTTTTTTTTCTCCTCTGTACGCTGAACAGACAGGTTAAATTTTTCTGAAAACTTTTTTTTCCTTCTCTGGATCAGGTGACTAAAATAGGAGGGGGTGGATACTCATAACCACTAGCAATATTAGGCATAACGAGGACTGAGGCTAGCGGCGGATGATATTTCCTGGGGAGAGACCTTATCATTTAGCAGGGAGACCTCTTCTTCCAAATCATCACTTTTAGCTATTTGCCTGACACATTAGTATCAATCTTAGTTCCTTCTTAATCAATCACTTTCTCACACTACAGTCACTTCCTTGAACCACAAACCATCCAGTCCCTGTCATAATAGACAATTTTTCTTCTTCAACATAGCAGTAACAGAAACAATCAGAATTCACTTCCTCTGTTCTTCCTAACACCTTCGTTACATAATTCATGTGCCAAGCCACAAAATTCTTTTTTTCCTTCCACGGATTCTCTCATTTAGAGCTAAATATCCTTACTTCAGTTGTGCACAGATCTGCAGCGGTCATTGTTGTGAGTTCATTCTCTGGTTCACCAGTTGTGAGTTCTCCTTCCAGACTCCTTCTGCTTGTCAGGTCTTGGTTCTCAGCTCTGTTCCAGTCAGCTCAAGCTAAGTTTCTCTGTTAATGTTCACACTTGATTTTGTTGGTCTATTCAGTTTTTTGTGGTCAGCCAGCCCCGGCTTGGGCTGTGCTGAATTTCCACTCTTATTTATCTGTATTTGCCAATTTGCTTTTTGTCCCTTATTAGATTGGCCTCTTTTTGCTCTGTCTCAGAATATTTCAGATTGCTGATATAGTGGGAGAAGTCTAGTGACTTCAGGGTTAATTTTGCTATCAGAAGTGTTGGACATTATTTTTGTAGGGTTTTTTGCAGATTGCAGACAGTGTCTTTCCTTTCCTCTCCTTTCTAGTTAGTTTGGGCACCATCGTTTGCTCAGCCTATTTTCCTACCTGTGTTTGTGTTTTCATCTTGTTTCACAGTCAATACATGTGTAGGGGCTGTCTATTACTTTGGGGTCTGCTCTGGGGCAGTTAGTTTTCCCTTTTCTTGCTTTAGGCTTATTTAGTCCTCCGGTCGTGACGAGGCGTCTAGGTTCATCGTAGGCACGCTCCACGGCTGCTGCTAGTTGTGTGGTAGGATCAGGGATCTGCAATCTGCATAGTTACCAACCTCTCTGGTTTTTCTGGGCTTAGCATGTTTAGGTTTTTTCCTCCTCGGTGACCCATTCATAACAGGCCGTATCAGTCTGTTCCACAGGGTCAATCCCCCTGTGGGATTGCCCAAAATTTGCGGTACTCAGTGAAAGGAGGAGGGCATCTCAGACTATCCCTCTGGACACCTCTGGTTATATATATATATATATCTATATATACCTGAGTTACGTATCCTACCCAGTCTTCGATCACTTCACCACGCCCAATACTAACAATGATCAGGATTTCAGGATATTTTGACTATAAAGAGAGCCACAATCACTGGTCAATCTGGGGTGTCCATCCCTTATGAGGTATGGTTTGAGCACTGGGCCCCCAACGAGACTGCACCTCTATATGATTCCACCCAAGAATCACCCCACCACGGGGACAAACCTCAGATCCACTTTGTAGCAACAAGCACAGGAATAGCACACCCAAGTAGTGATCTCCGAGGTAGAGGTGATATGCATCCTGAAGGGACTTAAGGTCAAAAAGGCACCTGGCCCTGATGGTGTATCTCCAATGTGTCTGAAAGTATGTGCTACCCAGCTTGCCCCTATACTGACAAATATATACAATGTGTCACTGAAAGAGTGCGTTGTACCTCAGTGTTGGAAAAGTTCCACAATTATCCCTGTCCCCAAGAAAGTGGGATCCTCTGAGTTGAACGACTATAGACCAGTAGCACTCACATCTGTAGCTATGAAAGTCTTCGAAATAATTATGATGTCCCACCTGATAAAATTCACGCAGAAGCTATGGGACCCGCTTCAGTTTGCCTATAAGGAGAATCGTTCGGCAAACGACACTGTCAATCTGGCACTGAAGTACATTTTGGATCATACAGATGAACTGCACACATATGTCCGGATTCTTTTCATGGACTTTAGCTCAGCGTTCAATACCATTGATCCGAATTTACTTCATAAGAAAATGGTAGCTCTTGGAGTCCCTCTCAACTTATGCTTGTGGATTCATAACTTCCTGACAGCCAGGATACAGAGTGTAAAAGTTGGACCATTCACTTCGGACACCTTGGTCACAAACATCGGGGCACCTCAGGGGTGTGTTTTGTCTCCGTTACTGTTTTCTCTCTATACAAATGATTGCATCTCTTCAGCAGACTCAGTAAAAATCTTGAAATTTGCCGATGATATGACACCGATTGGTCTCATCAGGGGAAATGCTGAAGACTTGTATCGGAGTGAGGTGAAAAGAAAATGTGACTGGTATAAAGCCAATAATCTTGTACTCAACACTAAAAAAACTGCTGAGATGGTTGTGGATTTTAGGAAAGATCAACATGAGATACTTCCAATCTACATCCATGACAAAGTGGTTCTTAGGGTCACAGAGACCAAATTCCTTGGTGTTATCATCTCTCATGATCTTAAATGGGGAAAAATGTGGATGCCGTTATAAGAAAAGCACAACAGAGGATGTTCTTCCTGCGTCAGCTGAAAAGATATGGTTTGTCTAAGAATCTGCTGATCTTATTCTTTAATGCTGTTATCAGATCTGTGATTTGTTCCTCTCTGATAGTCTGGTATGGGGGAGCCACTGCGCATGACAAACTCCGCTTACAAAGGACTTTCACAACAGCAGAGAGAATTATAGGTTCCCCCCTGCCTAAAATGCAGGATCTTTATGATAAGAGTATTCAATCCTACGCATTGAAAATTTCATCCGATCCCTCTCACCCAGGACACTCCTCATTCCAACTACTCCCTTCAGGACGTCGCTTCAGAGTCCCCAAATGCAGCACCAACCGCCATATGAACAGCTTCTATCCACTCTCTGTTCAACAATTAAATCGTCATGTGTAGACTATATACTGTATCTGTCTTGTTAGATGTTACTTGTTGTATCTGTTGTTATATATTATGTTGCCTCTTTGCCACAATGAATTCCTTGTATATATGTCATATGTACTTGGCGATAATAAATTTGATTGATTGACTGATTGATTGATTGATTGATTGAAAACCACACCAACGGTCAGTCTGAACAGTATACAGTGGGGAAAAAAAGTATTTAGTCAGTCAGCAATAGTGCAAGTTCCACCACTTAAAAAGATGAGAGGCGTCTGTAATTTACATCATAGGTAGACCTCAACTATGGGAGACAAACTGAGAAAAAAAAATCCAGAAAATCACATTGTCTGTTTTTTTTTCATTTTATTTGCATATTATGGTGGAAAATAAGTATTTGGTCAGAAACAAGCAATCAAGATTTCTGGCTCTCACAGACCTGTAACTTCTTCTTTAAGAGTCTCCTCTTTCCTCCACTCATTACCTGTAGTAATGGCACCTGTTCAAACTTGTTATCAGTATAAAAAGACACCTGTGCACACCCTCAAACAGTCTGACTCCAAATTCCACTATGGTGAAGACCAAAGAGCTGTCAAAGGACACCAGAAACAAAATTGTAGCCCTGCACCAGGCTGGGAAGACTGAATCTGCAATAGCCAACCAGCTTGGAGTGAAGAAATCAACTGTGGGAGCAATAATTAGAAAATGGAAGACATACAAGACCACTGATAATCTCCCTTGATCTGGTGCTCCACGCAAAATCCCACCCCGTGGGGTCAGAATGATCACAAGAACGGTGAGCAAAAATCCCAGAACCACGCGGGGGGACCTAGTGAATGAACTGCAGAGAGCTGGGACCAATGTAACAAGGCCTACCATAAGTAACACACTACGCCACCATGGACTCAGATCCTGCAGTGCCAGACGTGTCCCACTGCTTAAGCCTGTACATGTCCGGGCCCGTCTGAAGTTTGCTAGAGAGCATTTGGATGATCTAGAGGAGTTTTGGGAGAATGTCCTATGGTCTGACGAAACCAAACTGGAACTGTTTGGTAGAAACACAACTTGTCGTGTTTGGAGGAAAAAGAATACTGAGTTGCATCCATCAAACACCATACCTACTGTAAAGCATGGTGGTGGAAACATCATGCTTTGGGGCTGTTTCTCTGCAAAGGGGCCAGGACGACTGATCCGGGTACATGAAAGAATGAATGGGGCCATGTATCGTGAGATTTTGAGTGCAAACCTCCTTCCATCAGCAAGGGCATTGAAGATGAAACGTGGCTGGGTCTTTCAACATGACAATGATCCAAAGCACACCGCCAGGGCAACGAAGGAGTGGCTTCGTAAGAAGCATTTCAAGGTCCTGGAGTGGCCTAGCCAGTCTCCAGATCTCAACCCTATAGAAAACCTTTGGAGGGAGTTGAAAGTCCGTGTTGCCAAGCGAAAAGCCAAAAACATCACTGCTCTAGAGGAGATCTGCATGGAGGAATGGGCCAACATACCAACAACAGTGTGTGGCAACCTTGTGAAGACTTACAGAAAACGTTTGACCTCTGTCATTGCCAACAAAGGATATATCACAAAGTATTGAGATGAAATTTTGTTTCTGACCAAATACTTATTTTCCACCAAATATGCAAATAAAATGAAAAAAAAACAGACAATGTGATTTTCTGGATTTTTTTTTCTCAGTTTGTCTCCCATAGTTGAGGTCTACCTATGATGTAAATTACAGACGCCTCTCATCTTTTTAAGTGGTGGAACTTGCACTATTGCTGACTGACTAAATACTTTTTTTCCCCACTGTAACTGCCAACTTACCGTGGTTATTGTGGGGGATTATCAGTCACAATTTTCCAGCACCTGTGTCCGCTCCAAGGGTCCTTTGTCTTGTTGTCTTCTGGGGGCAGAGGCGTCCCTGTTCGAGGGCTCCCCGATGGGCGCCAAGCTGTTGAGGGAGGGCTAAATTAACCCTTCACGGTTGATCCAGTGATTTCCAAATTAGTTCATAGGGCGTTGCTAGCAACTGGGAATGACCACACGAAGACGGGGGTCTCTGTACGGGAGGATCAAGGCAGATCACTAACCCTCTTTATTATGTCACCTTTTTATTGTATTTTGCTTAATTATGCAAAGTACTCCGCTACCAATAGCATCGTCGTAATACATTCACTTTATAAGCCAATAGTATTGCAAGAAAATCGGAATATGTCCCTAGCTGTGTGACGTAGAAAATAGAACAATAGCACATTCTTTTAGGGTCTCATATCTCATATCTTGTACAAGCTAGAACAGTCTAGTTTCATAACAGCTGCGAACTTTCACCTAATTACAAAATTTATCTTGTAAACAACAAAATGGCGTCGCAAGCACAAAAATGGAGTCTGAAGAACAAGATATCCAGTACATCTGAATACTGTACTTCACAGTTATGACAATACTCAAAAATATAACATTAATAAGTTAATAAACTGCAATACCAAAAATGTAGTTTATTCTATCGAATGAATGGTTTGCAAAAAGATGTACATTAGATGTACAGTATGGAAATTAAAAGCTTGCATCTCACAACATCTGAATTATATTAATGCCATTAACATCTTGGGCCACCATATTTCTTCTGCTGCTAAGCAATTTAATTTCTGTGCATCAAAGACAGATCACTTTGCTACAAATATGTGGCTTAGAACAAGTGTATAAATCTGCACGAGGTGAAGACCTGAGAAGATGCTTTCTAGCTACGAAGGCATTTTGGATCTTCAGCCTGGGCACTCGCTTTCCTCAAGGTTTAAATTTGAAGAGTAAAATTGCTCATCATTATTAGCACAATTTTTCAAAATAAAATTTATTTTTTTGTGTTTTTTTATTTTTCTCTTCATACATAAAGGATTTTGATGTTAACTATTTGTGCTTTTTCATCCATTGTCTTTCTGTATTTTTTTAACTTTGTACTAGAAATGTCTTTGCAGAATTTGCATTTTTTGCACCACCTGATTTTGATATGCTAATTGTCTACACATGTATTTAAGTTGAATGCTGTGTTCTTTATGAACTAACTTTGACAAAGAATGGTTGCATCCATTCAAAACGCGTCACTTTCTGCATTTCTGCTTTGTATCAGAATGATGATTTTTAATCAATGTGGAATAAAGTTTAAAAATTTTTTTTACCAGGAGCTGTAAATATATTTTTACTGTTAATATATTCACCTATCGCCGCCTTCTCTGGGATCCATCTTCTCAGAGTGACATCACTGTTCTTCAGATCCTCTGGATCACTCTGTACTATATGAGCTGGATGTCTCTTTTATAATATAAGTCTATGGAGCCTTGCTCTGATGCTTCATAGACTTACCTTGTAAAAGCCACTTCTGGATCTTACAGAGCTCAGTGTGACCCAGCAAGTCTGAAGGACGGTGACATTACTGAGAAGAGGAGCAGAAAGTCCCTTGATAACGAATAAGGTTGCGGTAGGAAAGTGTAATATCACACTGATACTACAGTACATGCACAGGTTTAGGGGAAAAATAGTTAATAGGAGGGCTTCTCTAAA